>NC_137800.1:24833115-24933115 GCF_963383645.1 Muscardinus avellanarius
CCTTAGGCATGTTCTAATCAGTGCCACAGTGTGTTCTCGCTGTGAGGACCTCAGGAGAGTCTTTCAGCCTCCTTGTTTAGATGCCTTTCAACCACAGGGCAAGTGGCCTCTGAGGCTAGGTTATTAGCACACCTGCTGAAATTGTGTCAATCTAGGTAATGCAGAGTCTCCAAATGTGTGCTGCTAATAAGCCTGCTAACTTTATTTATTTTATTTTTTTTTTTTTTGGAAGAAATGACTAAGCTAATTTCTGACAGTGAGAAAAATTCTTCTCTGGCATTAGAGAAGGTAAAGCAAGTATTTGTTGTTTTAACATGGGGTAGCTTTTATTGTTTTGTTCTTTTATTCAAAGGTAACCTCTTGGTTGTTCTCAGCACTGCATTTTCCCTGCTCTACTGTAAAAGCTCCCCTCCCCATCTTTTCCTGAGGATAAGTCAGGGGTAACACACACCAAGATGAAGATTTTGTTTTTCTTGCCAAAATGAAATCATGAGACCAAGTGAGACCAGTTTGTTTGTTTTGTTTTAGCCACTGGCTTTCTTACTGTCTGGAGTTTTCACCTAGTACTAATTAAGCTAATTTGATAAAATAAATATGTTCTTTCTGTCTATGATATTCTCTTCAAAAAACAATGAGCCTAGTTCTACTTATTACATGCTCTTTACAATTAGTTTTATGATATATGGCAAGAATGTATGCACCATAAATCAAGTCTGTAGCTCTTACATATCTAGCAGTGGTTATCCTGGAGTAGGACTTAAAATATAATATATAGCAACTCGATCTGATTTATAATCTCTGTTGCAAATCTATTTAACCCCTTACATTCAAATTTATTTAGCAGGGATTTTAAATTATATACAGGGATCTAAAATAACCTGGGTTTCCCAACGCAAGACAGTTGCTCAATTTGGTAGCATCAATTTCTGATGCTTTAATAGAACCACACAAATGTCATTGGCTCACACCTGAGACCTGCCTTCCATTTTATAAATAAGTAAATAAAACATTATAGATGTAGTTATGGAAAGAGAGTTTATATATCAAAAACAGCTTGCAAATATAGAGTGCCCGAATTTGGGGATGAATATAGGTCAAACTTTAAACATAAGAATTGCTCTCTGCTACCATCCCCTGCTCACAACTGGTAATATCTATTTCTAAACTTTTATAAAGATTTGGAAACTTGGACGTGTATTTCATGAGGCAAAGTACAATAGATCTTATATAAAAACTTTAAAATTAAAGAAAAAGATCTATTTTTGCTTCATGGGCAGTAGAGAAAATATTTTTTATTCAACCATTACCCAGTCTTCTTGTGTGTTATAATCACACAAGAATCATTTTGCTTTATGGTTTCTAACACCATTTCTTTTTCCTTTTACTTGATCTTGACTGACTTCCTCAGAATGTTGCTAACATTTTACTTAGACCTTTGTCTATATATATATATATATATATATATATATATATATATATATACTTATCTAACTGGTATAAATTTGTTTCATGATATTTTGGTAAAAGAAAAGTCAAATTTCTTTATTTTAATAAAATCAACCCAGATCTGGCTTCATGACCAGGTAGCAAATTCAAATGAAAATTTAGCCTACAACTTCTCACAAACATTCCTTTCCATACTTCTCTGGGAATTATACTGTAATGCTCTAGAGAATCACAACATATGGAGAGATTGGGAAAGGAAGGGCTGGTCTTAAGTACCACATATTTCACATGCTTACTTTGCAAAAATCAAAATTTTCAAGTTCAGAGTGAGTGGCTCCAAAATCACAGCACACATGCCCTCTAAGCCAACTGAGGTCTCTGAGGGAATGTCCTGGTGCAGCCTGCACACAGAAGAAAACAGGAATCCGCATCCCTGAGGCCAGAATCCCAGTGATTTTCTTTTAATGGAGAAGCATCTCCACTTTTCAGGAAACCCACTTACCCTGCCATAAAATCCTCTTTTACCTCAAAAAGAACTATTTACCTAAGACTCTAGAATTTCAGTTAAGAGACCTCTCAAAATTATTCCTGGGAAAAGCCTAATCTAGTCTTATACGTCTCAAAGTTCATGACTTTTTAGTTGAGGAAATGGTAAAATGTTTTTTCATTCTTTTTAGAGAGTTTGGAGACCCAAACTGATATAATTTCTGGATTAGATTCTTCTACAAAAATAGATAAAGCATGGTTTTGTGTGTGTGTGTGTGTGTGTGTGTGTGTGTGTGTGTGTGTGTGTGTGTGAGAGAGAGAGAGAGAGAGAGAGAGAGAGAGAGAGAGAGAGAGAGAGAGAATTATATAGCAGTGTGGGTATAGACAGTATGAGTACATGAATTCTGTCCTTAGTGAAAGGATATAATTAAGGTATGTATCATTCAAAATCACAAAGTCTTTTATAATAATAGTTTCTTGAGAATGAAAGAAACTTGGTATTGATCTACCATTGACTAAGCCTGACAGTCAGGATGAGTGTCATATTCATCTTTGATTTCCCATAGAATCTCTTTTGGGACCCAGTACACAGAGGATAATCCAAAGAGAAAAAAAAATATGTTGACCTAAATTTTAAAAATGCCCCCAATGCAGCTACAAACTTCAGGATATCAATCGAATATTAAGGCATCTTTTAATAACAAGCAATCAAACAAATATAAAGTACCAAAAAGTATGAGTAATTTTCGCTTCCCACAACTAACCTTTAATTGCTACCACAATGTTGAGATATGCATTGCCTGAACAAATTGTTCCCACATGCACCTAGTATAAATTATTAATTCTTCCATCTGGAACCCTATTTTGCCTCTTCCCCTCCTTCTCCAAAGTTTCCTATGTATAAGGAATATTCATAGAGGGAAGGCAAGGTACCTGCCAATTCTTAATTATTATCAGGCGTTTGCACCAAATCTTACCATCTTTTTTCAGTAAGTTAGACAGCCTTCCTTCTTTTCTTTGTCACACTGATGGAATTGAGGGTGAGGGATATTGACACATTAATCTCTTTAGGCCTGGAACCCAAAGGGTTGGGTTTAAGGGAACTGATGCCCCTAGGCTGATCACATGGGGATGGCACCAGGACATTTTATTCATTATTATCTTTTCCCAAGATAGATAAAGTATTGAGAATGCTATATATCTGAAGATGAAGACAAGTAATTTTAAAGAAAACATGCTAAATAATCAAGATATAGTGAGGTGATAAATACCTATGTTGGTTCTATGATTTGTCCTTATCACTCTGAACTACATTAACATATGAGACTATAATGCGCCAAAGTATATTAAAAATTAAGGTAACAAATAATTTATGAGACTCAAATAATTACGTATAGAATTTATGTTAAATAAACTTCAGGGACAAAAAATAGATAATTTGTCTCCATAAAAATTATTTATGCTCTTTTTATTAGTATTCTACTCCCTAGTAACATACCCAATTATTTTTATGGACTAATTCATTCATGCTTTTGTCTAGTAAAGGAAATTCTCTACTTTCTTTACAAGATAATGGTGAATGGGTCTTCCCAAACATCTGGATATCACTAACATAATGGGATATAAGATTTTTAGAATTATTATTACATCTACTTATTCATTATGTTGTTTTTTCCATTACCCACCTAGAAAAATTCCATATTTATCTGTTTCTTAACAACTTCAAAATCACCAGTTGGTTTATTTTATAATGGTTCTTCAAACTTCCTCCCCCTACCATTTCTCTACACCATAAATAAGTAGCTAGAAAAAAAGTGAGAATTAAAAATATATCATTTTAAAAATAGTAGAAATTATAAAAAATTTGGAGGTAAACATGAATGGCTCCAAATCATAAACATAGTTTTTTTTTCCTTCCATAATCTATTCAGTAGGAAAAAAAATTCTCATGTGCTTTAGACCCTCTACCTTTGATGCCAGGTTGATGGGCAGTCACTTCTATTTCCTCATGAATCATGGATGGAAATGTGCATGAATGCACATAAACTACTATGCTATAAAATCTTCACTTTTCATCTGGTCACTTATTTACAGAAATGTCTTCCTAGTCTCTCAGTCTATCCATTCTTTCCGAAATAAAAAAGTAGCAGGTTTGCCCCTCAATCATATGACTCTTATGTTACTACTGATTTCGTCTCCTTTAGTCATTTTTTTTCAGACCAGTAAAATAATTTTACACTTTTGCAGTATACATTCATAGCTTTGACAAGGATCACTGATTTGGAACTTTGTCATATGCTTTCAAAATACATAAGATTCAGGTCTAAGTCCAATGCAACACTCTAATGTCTCATGAAAAAAAACTTAACCTAGTTATTGAGGCATGACCTTCTTGAATTTGCTTTGGGTATTTTCTGTCAGCTTTGTTTTTTAAGTGTCTGGTATTTGATCCCTGAAGTGAAGTTTTGAAGTTTATTGACTGTCAGATAACATAATACCCTGGAAAATACATGCACACACACACAACACACACACACACACACACACACACACACACACACACACACCTTAGATAAAACTAGCAGTGTGAGCTTCACTTTTCCTTTTATTTGTAAGTGCTATGAAATACATGTCAAAGAAATTCTTTGTTTTCAAAGGTCTGTGCCTCTGAAACAGAGAAGAAAGCTTTCTCTTGTGTATAGGCAATTATTATTCCTTTCTAAGAGATACATTTGAGTGATAGTTGCAAACATTTCACATGCCTTTTCAAAGGTACATTTCCTTTTTATAATTACATACATTACTTTGAGTCTTTTTTACCACAGAATACATTTTAATACCCTTCATATTTTATTTACTAAAGAAAAGTTATGGGCTGGGGATATAGCTCAGTGGGCACATCCTTAGCATGCATAAGGCTTGGGTTGAATCCCCAGTAATGCACATGTGTGCACACACACAGACACATACAGAGTTACCAGAACTGTTCATGGTTCATGCAAACTACCCTAAAATTACAGAATATAATCAGGTATGAACAACTACATAAAGAATTAAAGGGAAATGTTTTAGTTAGATATAAAATTTTCCCTAAATAACTCATTTATTTATATTCAGAGTTGATACACCATGTTCATATACCATTTACAAACAATGAAGACAGAATTATATTGATGATTTAATCCATCAATTAAATTTTAATATTACTTGAAAGGTTGTTATAGAAACTTAAAACATTTCTTTCTTCCTACATTTTCTTCATTAGTTACCTAATGGAACCAAGGTCAAGACTTTGAATGCTGAGATGAGAGTTTCTTTTATTTCAGGTACCTTCCCAATACTATTGATATCTATAGCATTTCTTATAAAACTTAGGTCTGGGGTGCTAGCTGTATATCCAAGGAGATATTTGGGAGAAAGATATATTTGACACAAAGAAGAAATTTTTAATCAAGATGTTAAAATAAGGAAAGAAAAAGAAGATAATAATATAGAGCAATTTTAAGCTGTTAAGACAATAATTGAGGTAGATTATATTGACCAATATCAGCAACTAGTAGCAGTGCTATTCCAGGACGTTGCCTCTAGTATTGTTATGGTTTGGATCTTGAATATCTCTCTAAGGCTCATGTGTTGAAGGTTTAGTCTCCAGTGTGGAGATGTTCAGAATGGGGATTTGGGGACATGGGTGGATCATGAGGGCTCTGACCTCATCAATAGATTAATAATTTGATGCCATTTTGGGGAGGTGGTAGAAACAGTAGGAGTTTGGCCTAGCTGGAGAAAGCACATCACTGGAGGCATTTCCTGTAAGGGTCTATCTTGTCCCCAGCCTCTCTTTCTCACTCTACTTCCTGATGTTCATTAGCTGAACAGCTTTCTTCTTGCTCCTCCACCATGACATTCTACCTCATTTCAGGCCCAAAGAAATGGAACCAGCCAACCACAAATGGAAACCTCTGAAACCTGAATCGAAATGCATATTTTCTTCTTCCAAGTTTATTTTCTAAGACATTTTTCATAGGGACATCAAACTGACTAACACACTTTATTCTCTTTATCTAAAGTTTTGGTCTTCAACTTTGGGTAGACTCAAACTCTGGCTCCTTCTAGAATTTTTATAAGACTTTCTCTCTGTTTACCTTCATGTCCGAGACATAACTTCAGGTAGTAAACTCTTGTTCTGACCAAGTCTTATTAAGATTGCTTCTATTAAGAGAAGATTACTTGTGTATGGAAATACTTGGATTTTTTTTTAATCAAATAAAACCCTTGAGGAGTAAATTCTGTTTGAAGGTATAGATTTAGAAGATGAGACTGAAACTGCAGAATTTTATTTTGTTTTATTTCTGAAAAATAAATTTAAAAATTTTTATCAAATGTTTTGTTTTTTGGGTACATTCTGAGAAAATGTGGCCTCAAACTATATGTCACTTTTCTCAGTCAATTTCTTTATAACTGGTTATGTGTAAATAAAGATATTTTGGGCAGCTCAGTAGGCCATGAGGGGTTATTGAATGTGATCAAGTGGTGTGTGCAGTGTTAAAATTTTTCCAGCATGCATAAATAAAATATATTGGAATAAGAAAAAAATAATAAAATATCTATATGAAACTATAAGACAAGAAATATTAGTTCTTATTCATCTCCTAGACATGAGGAAAACAGAAGAAACAAAGAGGAAAAGAGAGAGGGGAGGAAAGGGAAGAGAAGAATACAAAAAAAAGGGGGCCCTTGGTATCTAATGCAGTTTTCTTTAATTGTCTAAGGTGTTATTTGTGTATCCAATTGTAGACATTTGAGAGGGAGATGACTTTACCAAGAAAAATAATTCTTATGGAGATATTAAAATAAAGAATAAAAAAAGAAGGTAATAACATAGAGTAAGAGTAATTTTAAGCTAGAGGGTCAATAATTGAGGTAAGTAATATTGGGCAAGCCATCTCTAGAAAACAAAGAAAAGGCAAAAGATATTTAACAAAAACAAATGTTTAAAATCAGGCACCGAGAGCAGAGCTAGAAGGAAGAAGGTGAGGACATTAGGAGCTGGTGACCTGAGAATCACTCAACTTTCGCTCTCAACTCAAGCTAAGATGTTACTGAAGCCTGTGTGTACAGGAAGGAAGGAACTGTTGTAGGTCTGGAAGGTTGGGAGAAACCAAGTATGAGGACTAGAGTGTGATAAATTAGTGAAGAACGTGGCCTTGGACTACATGTAGAGGAGTTAAACACTGAATAATATGCAGAAATCCTAGTTGTATGAACATAAATTGGTAGAAAATCACATATATCCAAGCAAATTATGGTAATATATTTGAACTTTAAGAATAAAGAAAAACATTTTGATCTTGTAGGAAGGAAAGAATTAGCTACAAAAAAAATACTATCAGCATAACACTGATTATCTCCTTTACATAATTGGGGGCTAAACAGTAGACTCCATCAAGTCTATTGTCACAAAGCACTAGACTCAAAATTCTTCTATTAACCCACCATAAAAGGCATCTGTCAGAACAATTAAATATTAGTTTTGTATATTCAGAATATTATAAAGACTATTATTCACATATATCATCTAAGGAAAATGCTTGAAAGATATATTACACATAAGAAGCAATTAGACCAGAATGGAGGCCTCAAAATAGGAGAATAACATGAAAAACAATGAATCTTGAAAGAAATCATAAAAACAAGTATAGATTTGTATTTTTATTGACAAGCAAGCTAGACTGACTTGGAATCAAATATAAGGAAATTTCTAAAACTACTAAGCTATTTCAAAATACCTAGGACTTGGGAGTGAGAAGACAATGGAAAGCTATGAAAGTCATCTAAGGGCTCTCTCCTTCCCAGGGTGGATAAGGTAGATCTGACTCTCATCACTGAACACCTGTTATTTAAGAAGTTGACTTCTTACAAACAAAATGGTTCATCCTGCTTGGTAGAACAAGGAAATACAAGCTATCCATGAGATAATGGAATAGAAGATTATGATGCAATCTGAATATTAACAAAGAAAAATGAGATAAATAGTAATTTATTCAAATCAACAGATGGAAATAAAAGGAGAAAGTATAGCAATGAAAAATAAGAACTGAGCAGAGAATGTGATAAAAATCCAATCCTTCAAACAAAATATAAAATATATGATCTCTCATTAAGAAAGAGACGCTATTGTGTTATGGGTTAAAACACAAAGCCAGATATATTATTCACCAAAAATACTAAACAAATTTTAAAAAGCTAATACATGAAGTAAACTTTCCTTGTCCCTCCAAAAATCTCACAGACTTTATAGAAGCCATTTTTAGCCATAAGCTAAATGAAAGCTGTGAGCAAATGAATTATTGGTAATAGAATTAGTGGATCTTGGGTAAATAAATCCTAAACTACAACTGGGAAAGCCAAGCATCAACCTCCAGAATTTTAAAATCAGATATTAGAGGCTACAATTGTCTAGAAAGTGTTGTACAAAAGGACAGAGACTGAGTTGAAAGATACTGTTAAGCAGCAAAGCTGAGGCAATCTCCTGAATTCCTTGCTACTGGACTGCTGCTCTCAAACACTTTGATTAGAGGCTGCATGCCTTTTGAACAACAGCAACAGAAGCTGTCTGGACTGGTAGGCACCAGGCAGAGTTCAAGATAGGGGACTCTACAAATGCACACCTACTGGATAAGGAAAACCCGTTTCTTATCTAAAAAGGCTATTAAAACAATGACAGCAAGAGCATTGCCATCCAGACAAAAGGGAGGATGGATTGTCTCCAGAAAATACAATATATCTAAAGAGAAACTTAACACTGATATCAGGAATCCCACCCCATAAACAAGCTGAATAGATCCCTTGCTGGAAGTCTTATAGTGAGAATTTCCCACCTACTGGTTTAGGGCTTCCCATCAGTTTTTATTCATCCTACCTTCAAATATTAGCATTCAACTAAGAACTACAGACATTCAAGGAATTCCTTTAATATGAAAAGTAGAGCCGGGTGTGGTGGCCCAAGCTTGTAATCCCCGCGCTTGGGAGGCAGAGACAGGAGGATTGCACAGGTTCGAAGCCAGCAGAGCTGGTTTAAGAGACTCTGTTTCCAAATAAAAACATAAAAATAGGTCTGGGAGTGTAGCCCGGAGATAGAAGGGCTTCCAGAAACCCCAGTACCACCAAAAATAAAAAAATAAAAATAATAATAATATGAAAATTAGAGACTAAAACAATGATAGAAAAATAGTATTTTTAATTGAGAGATTAATCAAAAGAAGAATATTGCAAAGAATAAAAAAACTACTATCTCAAGTGATAAATAAGATATTGCATAGATGAAATAAGAATAGAATGCAGAAAAGAAAAGAAAAAAGAATATACAGAGGACAAACTGGACATTCTAGAAATAAAAAGTGATAACTAAAATAAAAACTGTTTAGGATGATTTTTAAATGATAAAACCTTTAAGGGATTAAAGCAAGAATAAAATTTAAATAAAAGAAATAGAAGCAAAGATAATTATGAAAATAGTTCAGTTGTCCCAACATCCTAGTAATATGGTCTCAAGAAACAGAAAAAGAATCATGAATAAAATAATTCAAGAGGGTCAAGTGTGGTGGCATGTACCTGTAATGTCAGTACTTGGGAGCCCAAGATATGAGGATTGCAGGTTTGAGGCCAGCCTCAGCAACACAGCAAGATTCTCAACAATCTAGAGTGATCCTGTTTCAAAACAAAAAATTAAAAGGTATGGGTGCTTATCTCATAAGTTGAATGCTCCTAGATCCAACCCCCAATACCACAAAATAACAATAATAATTCAAGAGAATTTTTCACAGTTGAAGTTTCCAAATTAAAAATCCCAGTGTTTAACACAAAAGATAAAAATATGCCGGGCATGGTGGCACACGCCTGTAATCCCCGTGCTTGGGAGGCTGAGACAGGAGGATCTCGCAGGTTTGAAGCCAGCCTCAGCTACTGAGTGAGGCTCTCAGCAACTTAGTGAGACCCTGTTAACAAATAAAATATAAAATGGGTCTGGGGAGTATAGCCCGGAAGTAGAAAGCCTCTGGGTTCCACCCCCAGTACCACCAAAAAAAAAAAAAAGATAAAAATAAAATCACTGTAGGCAGATCATCTTAAAATGTCAAAAAGAGAACAAAATGAAAATTAAAAAAATAATTATTCTATACAACAAACTGAAGATATTTTCAAGCTGGGTGAGGTAGTGCACATTTGTAATCCCAATACTTGGAAGGCTGAGACAGGAAGATCACAGGTTTGTGGCCAGCTTCGGCAACTTGTGAGGCCCTTGGCCACTTAGTGAGACCCTGTTTTAAAATAAATAATAAAAAATAAAACCAGGGGTATAGTTCAGGGGTAGAATGCCCAATTCCACAAAAAAATTATTTTCAGATATCTCAAGAATATTAAAAAGATGTTAAACATACATTGTTCTAAAGAAAATCTTCCATTTTAAATTCTCTGTCAGCTCTGCAGATGAGATAATGATATTTCCATACCTGCAAATTCTCAACAATTTTACCTTCCACAAATACTTTTCCAGAAATCTACTAAATAATATGCTCCTCTGAAACAAAAGAAGAAAAATCAGACAAGAGAAATGCATTAAATACTAGTAGAAGCAGGAGAACCAGCTGAGGGAACACCCCCCTCCCAAATTTCAATCTTACTAACTCCTGTGGGGAGAGGAGAGAGGATGTGGGAAGGAATATGAAGGGAAATGCACAAAGAGCTGTGGACATATATGTTTTTAACATATAGAACTTGACTATGATGTATAACTGCAATGCACCAATAAATTATGAAAAAATAAAAAATCCCCAGATTGAGGGTGGAAACAAGTGACCACAGGAGGTTTGATTCCAGGTGTAAAAGAATCCCAGCCTAAATCATGCAGATCTAAAGATCTAGAAGAGATTTCTTCAAGATTAATCTGATGGTGAGGAGATAGAGGTGGCAAATTTTTAATGTTGAATAGTAACAAGTACCTAAACATCTTCATGTACAATAACAAAAAGGGTTATAAAGAGGAAGATTCATCCTGAGTTACTCCAAGGCTTTATTTACAACATAATTGTATGAACAATAATATCTCTAAAACCATGCTGTGACATAATTTTTATTTTTATTTATTTATTTATTTATTTATTTATTTATTTATTTATTTATTGGTGGTACAGGGGTTCCTGGAAACCCTTCTACCTCCAGGCTACACTCCCAGACCTATTTTATATTTTATTTGGAAACAGAGTCTCTTAAGCCAGCAAGGCTGGCTTCGAACCTGCGCAATCCTCCTGTCTCCGCCTCCCAAGCACAGGGATTACAAGCATGCACCACCACGCCCGATTTTGACATAATTTTTTAAATGACAGAATGATGTTGGGTGAGGTGGCACATGCTTATAATCCTAGTACTTGGGAGGATGAGATAGGAGAATTGCAAGTTTGCAGCCAACCTCAGTACTTAGTGAGGCCCTCCACAACTTAGTAAGACCCTTTTTCAAGATAAGAAATAAAAAGTAGGGCTGGAGGTGATAGCTGGGAAGTAGAATGTCCCTGGGTTCAATCCCTAGTACCATAAAAGCACACACACACACACACACAAAAAAAAAAAAAAAAAAAACCCTGCAAACCAAAATATGACAAAATGAAAAGTGTATGTTTTGGAGAAGAGCTAGAAGTAGAAAAGCTAAGTCGTTACCTTTCATAGTCAGAAATCAGTGCACAAAACTGAAAAATTAAGAAGTAGCTATAAAAGCAGATTTTCTTGAGCTATGGAGATAAATGTCAAAAGAATCAAATAAGAATTACATAGAATTGCTTCATGGGAAAGGAAGTGGGAAGGGGGTGTTCTGAATCAATGTTTATCTTAAATCTTATAGAACCCTTTTCTCTTTAAACTATATGTATGTGCATGTGCATGCGTGCAATTCAACTACACACACACACACACACACACACACACACACACATGTTGTTATGGTTAGATATAGAATGTCCTCTCAAGAGCTCATGTATTAACTTTTAGAGTTGATGTAATTAAGTCATGAGGGTTATAATCTCATCAATGATTAAATCAATTGTAATAAATTTACTAGGTGGTAACCGAGGCAAATAGAGTATGGCTGGAGATGGTGGGTGCCTGGGGGAGTGGCCTGAGGAAGCGTGTTTTTGTCTTTGAATCCTCTTGCTTGCGTGCTCTCTCTTGCTTCCGGCCTCCGTGATGTGAGAATAGAACCCTTGCTCTCTCCCTCTCTCTGCTTCCCACTGTCATGCCTTGAGCTTCAGACTCCTGTCTGACATGAACTGAACCTCTAAGTCTCCAGAAACTGTGAGCAAGTTAATCTTCCTTCTTCTAAGTTGGGTGGTTAGTTGTTTTGGATTATGGCAGTGAGAATGTTGGCTGACATATGTATGATTATACTAAACATTAATATTTAGAAGATAAATGGAAAGGAAGGCAGGAGGAAAGAAGATGGGAAAGAAATATGGTTAATGAGTAAAGAAATAAAGAACTTTTCAAAGCCAGAATGATTATAAGTTTACAAAATGATGTGTTTTAATACTCAAGGTATCAGTCAGGATGCAGAATAATATAATGTAATTATTAAAAAGACCAAAGCTAAAGTCATATTTTGCAATTCCTCCAGTCAGTGTGTTTTTATTCAGATCTTTCATTCCTTTCTTCCTGGGAAAACTTAATTAATTTTCCAGCTGTCTTGCAATAAATCTAATTCTTGGCTGGCATTCACCATGGTAAAAAATGAAAGACATGTCTCCCAATCTTGTCCATTCAGAGAAAGCCTTGTTGTTCTAACACTGCAGGTGACCTAGAGTTGAGTCCAGAAGGCATTTTCTCATTATTTCGAATTGGGCCACTGTCCAACTCTGGCCAGCTTTTCATTTTGTGAATTCTTACTTTATTATTATTTTTCAAATTTTATTCATGAAGTATTTTACACATTGATTATATTTTATATATTTTTAATTTAATCTTTCTAGTGTAAAATTACTTGGGTTAATAGCTATGCATGCAGTCTAGAGTTTAGAATGATTTTTCTAAAATTTCCAAATTACAGAGAGCTATACTTCACAACTATAGGAATCAGCCAATATAATCTAAAATTATATTCCCCAAAAGAGTCCCATCTTTAAAAAAATTGCACATATCACTGTGTTAATCAATAATCCATTGTTTACAATAAAACAAACATTTTAAACTTAAACAAAAAAATAAAATAAATTAACTAGTTCAAGGGTTGTCTTAGACCTAAAAAAATAAAATGTACAATCAAATACAACAAATCTATATATGAATGTTTTTACAGAAAAATGCCATCTCTTCTCCTAGGATCACATGATTTCCGATTTATGTCTCTCAGGCTAAAACTACTTCTCCATCCTCTTAGCAACAACAACAAAGAAGTGTTCTTTTACAGCTAGTTTTTGAGTGAACAAATTGTGTACAGGTAATCTACACTAACTTCAGAAGCTATTCCTGGCTACAAAGAAGCCTTTCTCAGGAAGAAAAGTCATATATCAAGGACACAAACAGGTACCCACTGCTTTTCAAATACCTTCAGTTACACAATAATATTTTTTGTACATTCTAACTTATTATTGATGTTTTTGGTCTATGCCTATCATCTTATTTTCTTTATGAGCATATATTGTGTGATGCTCTTTGAAATAAAGAAAAATATACTCACTACTTGCTACTATATTTGGGGAAAACTAAAAAAAAAAAAAAAAACTTTCATGAACACTGTGACTCTATGTTTTTGCCTGACCCTTTAATCACTTTTTATTATTATTTATTTGGCTAATTATTATAATCAAATTAACAAGGTTTTATGTATTTGTTCAATCACTTTTACTGTTAACATTTTGCATTTTAGTATATATTTGTCCCAACTGCTTAAAAATTAAAATTAAAATATATTTAAAAATCTATATAGAAACCCAGAAATAATGGAAATATCAGGTAGAAGAGCAGAGACTCTAACAAAGCGATGAGGAGGGAAAGGACAAAGACTTAAAGTGAATGATTAAAATAATATCATTTATATAATATATCTATATATGTATATATATAGATATATTATAACCAATTCTAATCTCAAAGACATTTAAGGGGGGAAAGCAGGGGAGACTCAGAAAAAAGTGCTCCAAGAGTTCTGTGCATGTATATTTCTGTCACTCTATACCCCAGCATTATGCATAATTAAATATACCAAATGAAAGTATACAAAATGAATGATTCATCACAAGATAAATTGTTTTTAGAAAGAAAAATCATATATACAAATGTAAATAAATCAATCACAGTCTAACATTTCTTGAAGTGTCACTGATATTTCCTTCCTCAAAGTATTCAACAGTGAGGGACTGTTTCCCAATTAAACACTTCCTGACACCTTCATCCATTTTCATTCTACCTCTTTCTGACCTTTTATCTAGATCATGTTTTTACTCATTAAAAATACCTATTGTTTCTCTAATGTGTGACTTACCATTTTGAGAGCCAGAGATGGAACACAAATAAAAGAATTATTTGTGGTGAGATTTATATTCCAGCAATGGATGGCAACAAAAAATAAGGGGTCAGTCAAATAGTAGAAAGGACTTTCAGGCAAGAACAAAATAGTGCAGTAGTTTACAGAGAGATTGAATGTCACTTCTAAATAATCTGAGATTTGGATGGCAGGAATGTACCAACCACGCTGAGATCAAAGGGAAACGCACTCCATGCCCCAGGCCAAGCCAGGCAAAGACCTTGTGGTGGGAGGGAGCATGAATGGTGGAGGAACCTAAAGGAATCTTGTGTAGCTGTGGTGTGGTAAAGAGGCATAGAAATGCAGTCTGAAATGTAGGCAGGCATCAGTCCCTGGTAAGCAAGGGGGAGGGGCATCTTAGTTTTTATTTTCATTACGGTGAAACCATGGGGGTATTTTAAGTCATGAAAAGGGGAAGTTGAACTCATACTTAAAATACTGATATTGAAACAGGGTTTCTTGAGAAGAAACATGGCGTTTCCTTAAGATGAAACGGGGTTTCTTGAGAAGAAACTCGTCGTTTCCTTATTGGATTCTTGTCTGCAGCAAGTGAAGAATGACACCCGCAGATGGCAGGAAGGGGAGTAAGAAGTTTATTGGAGACAGCAGGGAATAGGAAAAAGTGGCCGAACACCCCTAAGGGCTGTCGGGACTCTGATGTCCAGAAGCTACCTTCAGGACAATACTTGAGGGTAGCCCAAGCCAAATGCCTTCAGTTGCAAGCTGCTTTCTCCCAAAGTCCACGCGATCTGCCAGAAAAGAAGTGCAGGTCACCCCTAGGGGCCCTGGTCAGCCTTGATGTCCAGCAGAGGCCTTCAGGTCACCACCTGAGTGTATCCCAGGCCAAGTCCCTTCAATTGCACCCCACCTTTTCTCAAAGTTAACGCGACCTGCGAGAGAGAGAGAGAGAGAGAGAGAGAGAGAGAGAGAGAGAGAGAGAAGCTCCCCAACGGGGAGGGGTTCCCAGAGTGGGTAACCATCCTGGTCACTGGTATAGGGGTTTATATATCTCTGCATATCCTCTATTGCTTGGAGTCTGGGAGGCAGTTCTTAAAATTTGTATAAGGTATTTGCATGTCCTTTAAGGGGTCTCCTTTTAGTAGAGGTGTCAGGCTTGCTCCAGTGATGTCTCCTGGGTTTGTTGATTAGTAAACAGATGGTTTTGTAAGCATTGGTCATTCTTATCTCTGAACCTTGGAAGAGCTGGTCTCTTTTTAGGAGCCTTGGAAGTTAATTAGTATTCGTTGCCCCTGAGAAAATTAAGCTTTTCTACCGAGGCCTCTTCCCTACCTGCCTACTCCTTTTCTACCTCCTCAATATCACTCTATAAATATGTATAAGTGGAGTTAACAACTAAACAAATATTGAAGGGAGATTTAGTTGTCAGTGTGTGTGTGTGTGTGTGTGTGTGTATGTGTGTGTGTGTGTGTGTTTTATGATCCAGATACAAACTTGGTTAAAAATAATCTGGTTAGAACCAGGCGTGGTGGTGCACTCTTGTAATAACAGCATTCAGGAGGCTGAAATCGAAGGATCTTGGTTCACGAACAGCCTCAGCTACTTAGTGAGGCCCTCTGCAACTTAGGGAGACCCTGTTTCAAAATAAAGTATAAAAAATAGGGCAGGGGGTGTAGCTTGGAGGTCGAATGCCCCTGGCTTCCATCCCCAGACCTGAAAAAAAATCTGATTATCTATAGATGCGTATCACATCTTATCTAAATTTATCCTGACTTGTAATAAATGTCACCAGCTTCTAAGGTAAAGATAAAAAATTCTCATTTCCACCTAAATTTTAATGTTGCTGTCAACTATACATGTGTATTAGTTCTATAGTGATTTTGGAAGACCCACTATGAACCAAGACTTCATTAACTATACTTCAAATACAACATGGTAAGCAAGACACAGAATCTGTCTACAGGGAGCTGACTACTTAATGAAAACTTTAAAAATACTCTAACCTCCTTAGGGAAATAATTTAGAACCATTAAACATAGATGCTTCCTTTACCTTATGTATATGCAAACCATCTATTCTCTTAGCGAAATCATTATATAAATTTGACTTCTTACCTGGATTCTTCCTTGACCCAAATTGATGCTTCTTTGTGGGAGAATTAATAGTTTCCATAGCTGCGGGTCAAGCAACAACCCTATACCTCTGGATATAAGTACTATCACTATCTTTCTGGGCTCTATTTAAGGACTAACATAAATATAGTTCTTTGTTAATAGGTTGTAGCTTCATAGTAATACTGTTTTCTGTTGTAAAAAGTCAAGCTTTGGGAAGAATAGTGCTTTAAGTCTCTCTTAAAAACAAAGACTCCATAACTAAGTAAAATTTTTGTGTTGTTGTAACCAGAAAATATAAACCTTGCTTAGTGAATTTTAATAGGCATTAAATAATTTTTAAGATCCCTCAATTAAAAAAAATTTTTTTTCTAACCCACTTTTTTGTTATCATTGACCTGGATTACAAAGAACAGTTCTCCCCCCCATACATTTCACAAAGATTTGTATATACACTGTGGAAACAGTGGTTCTTGACCTAACAAATCCCCACTCAGACACAAAAGATACCCACCCTTCTTTAAACCAAATAAATTACTGCCTGCTGTAGGGAAGGGCTTTAAAGCAGCCCTGTACTATTTGTATGCTTAAGTTTTCTCCCACTTGATCTGTGGACAAATCATGAGAAATTATTCAGTACAAGGAAAGAACAACACATTTATTTTATTACAAAAATCAAATTTAAAGGATTTCTTGAGATTCCTTAAAAATTTACCATTTCTGGACAAGCATTCTGTATCATTAAAACAACAACAACAACAACAACAACAACAACAACAACAACAACAACAAGAGAGCCTGGTATGGTGGCGCACACCTATAATCCCAGTACTTGGGAGGCTGATACAGGAAGATCACAGGTTTGAGGCCGTGCTCAAATGCTTAGTGAGGACTTTTGCAACTTAGTGAGACCCTGTTACAAAATAAATAATAAAAAAAAATAGGGCTGAGAGTATTTCTCAAAGGTAGAATGCCTCTAGGTTCAGTTCCTAGTACTGAAAAAAAAATTGTCTCATGAGTGTTATAGACTTTCTAATGTAATCATCTGAATATCTAAATTAAATTTACATATACAATTATAAAAATATTAATGCTCTTTTAGGTTCAAAATAGTATTAAAGTAAAAAGTATGTTGACATTCTACCCTCTATGTAACAACTCTTACTACCTTTTTATTTAACTATGATCTAAAATTACATCTTTGTCAGTGATAAAAATACAATATTTAAATTTCAACAGTTACCAATGTTAAACTTGGGGACATGTGAACAATAAAGACTCAGCTGTTTAGAAAATATCAATGATGTGATGAATTATCACATTAATTAAAAGACTGAAAAGCCTGAGCAGTGTGGATTTTGATGCTGATGTAGGACATTTCATATTAAATGAATCTTGTGCACCTGGACAATCAAATTTTAGTTCATGCTATATTTATTATGACACCATAGGACTTCTATTTTATGTATTCAGGACAAGAAAATCATTAAAACTATATTTGCTACATTAGGGGATCATTTAAAGCTACTTCTTCAGGGATTACTATTAGTTGTCAGTCTCCTTCCCTTGCCGTACATAACATATGACTCTCTACTGTTAACTACAAAATTTAGTGTTGAAGAACATTATTGATGTTGAGATTCCTTCTGATTCATAACTTCTTTCCTCACTAAAAATTTCCCCCAAGTAGGAATTTGGTTTTTTAATCTGTAAACATCCTCACTTTTTTTTTTTTTTTTTTTTTTTTTTTTGGTGGTACTGGGGTTCCTGGAAGCCCTTCTATCTCCGAGCTACACTCCCAGACCTATTTTTACATTTTTATTTTGGAAACAGGGTCTCCTAAGCCAGCGCCTGCAGCTGGCTTCGAACCTGCGCTATCCTCCTGTCTCTGCCTCCCAAGCGCGGGGATTACAAGCGTGCGCCACCACGCCCGGCTCATCTTCACTTTTTTCCAATCTAATTTACTTATCATCAGGCTTTTGCAAGTTTTCAGCCCAGCTCCCCGGTCTGGTGGCACACACTTGTAATTCCAGAATTTGGGAGGCTGAGACCGGAGGATTGTGGTTCGCAGACAGCCTCAGCTACTTAGTGAGGCCCTCTGCAACTCAGTGAGACCTGGTTTCAAAATAAAGAATAAAAAATAGGGCAGAGGCTGTAGCTCAGAGGTTGAATGCCCCTGGGTTCCATCCCCAGACCCACAAAAAGAGAGAGAGAAAGAGAGAGAGAGAGAGAGAGAGAGAGAGAGAGAGAGAGAGAGAGAGAGAGAGAGAGAAAAGAAAAGAGAACATCTAACCATTTAGTAACTAAAAAGACTCAAAAAATAAAAAAGTCAAATGTAGGACCTGAGACCAAAGAACTAAACTCAAGTGAGACTGGATTCTGCCAGTGAAAATCCACAAGAAAAATAAAATTGAAACCATGATCATATTGTGTAAGAACATAAGTCTACCTGTTATCTTTACATAACAGATCATCTCTAGAGCACTTTTCCTACTAGAAATAATAATTATATCCATCAGTCGCTCTGGGGCAGTATCATCAAGCTGATAATGCCCTTCCATCTCTGCCAGTCATGTTGCCTCAGAAACTAGAGGAGAGAAAAATCATGCTTTTTAACAGTGCTGTTTTTGAGCCTGTGAAATAGCCATTATCTTCCTGACAATCTGTATGTAAGATTGTGATACAATCTTCATCTTTTGTTGTTCTTGCTTATTTTTCTGTTTTCATATAGCTCCATTTTGAAAAGCATATTGCTTAATCTTTTTTCTTATTCAGTAAAACAGGTTTTGTTTATTTGTATAAAATCAAGACATTTCTGTTGAAATACATGTATATCTATAAATATATATGTTTATATATAATTGTATATGTAAATTTAATATATTTATTAAATATAAATGTTAATATACTTATTAAATTTACATGTATGATTATAAAATATCAAATATGTAAATTTAATATATGTATTAGATATAACTTGTATGTGCACATATATGTAGTCTGTATGCATGGTACATAGGAAATATAACCAATTATTTGAAGAGTAATTAGGAAAAACATCATTTATCAACTGAAAAAATTCTTTAGGAAACTGAAAAGTGCTGATTGAAATAATATAGAGAGATGTAATATATATGTAAACTGTTTGAAGACTATAATTGACAATTGTAGAGAGTTATTATGTAAATGTAATATCAAGCAGTGGAAAACATAAAACTCTTTAGAGATCTAACGAGTACTGATTGTAATAAGGCACAAATTTTTTGCTTTTTTGAAGACATAGGGAAAAACTTAATTTTCAGTTACACTTATGTTTTTCTAAGAATTGATGTCATTGCTTAACTACTTTCTTTTCTTCTCTGGAAGTTATTCCCCTATAAAATCTTCTAAAACCAAATCATATAAATTCAGTCATTTTAATTAACAAAGTGAAATTTTAGGAAAATATTTATTTTCCATTTTGGGGGGATTTACAAGTGTGATTTATTTTTAAGATTCCCTGGTTGGGCTCCAATGGGCTTTCTTTTGGTTATTGTGTCATACAAATAAAATACATGCCTGTATTATAGAAAGTATGAGTAATTCAAGAAGAAAATACATCTTTTAAAAATACTGAAAAGTAGCCGGGGTGGTAGAACATGCTTGTAATCCCAGCATTCTTTTAGATAGATGATAAATAGATAGATAGATAGATAGAGATACATTTTTATTGGTGCATTGTAGTCAAACATCACAATGGAATATACCAGCACACATCATCCAATTAGCCCTTATTCCCTCCCGGTCCCATTCCCTCCCCCTCCCTCGATCCCATGCTTGAGTTGGTGATTAACTTTGATTCATTTGTTTACATATATCATGCGTTTTAAAGAGATTCCATCTTCCCATCTCATCCCCTCTGATTGGTCACCTTAATTGCTCTTCCATGGGGCAAGCCCAGTGCTTGAGCCAGGGAGACCAAGATCAGAGTCTGCAGGGGGGCCAGGCCAGCGGGGCACGGGGTGGGGGGGGGGGTGGGGGGATCGGAACTTGCAATGCAGCATACATAGAGAAACATCACAGAAAATAGAAAATCAGATGCTTTCCCTAATATGCAAAAACTAGGAAGAGATGGGTAATGGGAGTAGATCTAGTTGAAGAAAGGGCCCCATGGAAGAGCAATTAAGGTAAGCCCAGCATTCTGGAGGCGAAGACCAGAGGATCACAGTTCCCAGTTCCCAGACAGCCTCAGCTATTTAGCGGGGCCCTTCACAACAGTGAGACCCTGTTTCACAAAATATAAAGGCTAAAAACTAGGACCCGGGGTGTACCTCGGAGGTTGAATGCCCCTGGTTCCATCCCCAGTATCCCTCCAAAAAATACTGAAAAGTTCTGAGGGTGTCATTCTGATTAAAACAAATATATCTAAAGCCACAATTTATAACAGACAAACCACTATAAAGCTAAGTCACTGTTTTAAAAATTAAGCACTGATATTCATATGACAGTATTATATAGTATTATATAGCCACTAACAATAATGCTTTAAAATATTTAATGACATGAGACAGCTTACATTATCACACAATAAAACATTATATACACATATATACATATGATGAGTTCCAGTTTTGTGGTTGTTGTTAGAAACAATCACTAATGTGCCTGTGACCAAACTGAAAAAACTGATAAGACTGGAATAAAGTACACGTGAATTTTAGGTGATGTTTTCCTTTATATGTCTTATAATTTCTAATGATCCACCATGGTTTTTAACGTTTTTATGCCATCTGAATATCAACAAACATTGTTTTTTTAAAGCAAAAGAGAAAAATGGAACCAGACGTTATTCCCTCACCATAATACGATTGTCTTTTAGTATATACCCTCTTCTCAGCATTGCTCAATTATAATTACTAACTTACATTAGTACATTTTCATTACATAATGGTGTGTACATGCACATGTACTCACACGCATGTGTGAGTGTGTATATGTGTGTGCGTGTGTGATCATGGGAGAGGATGTTTGTGTCCATACACATTCATGTGTTAGTTACTGGGGATTGAAGCTCGGAGTATTCTATCTCTAACCTATACCCCCCAATACTTTTATATTTTATTTAAATTTTGAAATAGGGTTTACTGAATTACTGTGTGCTATATCATTATATAATCTTAAAAAATTATCTTCTTACTTGCCTTTTAATATTGTGTTGAGTGTTTATCCTATTTGTTAACTAAGCAGAATTCAGGGGTTTTTTTTTTTACATGAATAAGTAATAAATGAATAAAAAAAAGTGAATGAATGAATGAACAGTTCTATGAAGTTTTCTTAGTTCAGTTTTATTCTGTATTTTTAAATCAAGACAAAAAAAGGTAGATATTAAGGGTAATGGGTTTTAAAACCTGTCCCAAACTGGAGATATTATTTTTATGATGCAATCACCACTGCCTTAAGAAAAAAAATACCCAAGTAGTACTTTTATAGTGAAAAAAATAATTTTTTTATCACAAAGGAGATTATGTCGGGGGGGGAAGCATGTTATTTGGGGGAAAATTTGTAGCATATGGCAGGGGAATAGTAACAAAATAGTGACAAAAATGTTTTCTCCTACTTTTTTTTTGTAGTACTAGGGATTGAACCCAGGGGTATTTTACCTCTGAGCTACACCCCCAGCCCTATTTTACCCCAGCCCTATTTTATTTTTTACATTGAAACAGGACCTCACTAAGTGTCTGAGGCTGGCCGCAAACTTGGAACCTTCTTTCTCATCCTCCCAAGTACTAGGACTACAAGGGTGCACCACCATGTCCAGCTACTAACTTTCTTAATTATTTCAAGAAATAGCCTTCAACATGGCAATTAAAATTTCTCAAAAGAGAATTGACTCAACAACTAGAGTGATAGTTATATTCTTACAGTGGCATTTGTATGAGAAAATTTCACTGACAGATGTATGTACATACAACATTCAGCAGTAATGTTCAACCTGGGCTATAACCTCTAGCCTTTTTGAGCTACTAGTTCATTAATTTGCTAATCATTCTTTTTTTTTTTCTATGAGCATATGTTCTTTAATTGGTAAAGATGACTTAGAGTTTCAAACATGAAGGGTGTTACTTTACTGTGCAGTCAAGTGGTTGATAAAAACTGTTATTCTATAAATATTGTAATAATTATTTACATGACTTTATATGAACAAAAGTTTTTTTAGTATCTTTTGCTTAGCTGAAAATCATTCATTTTTCCCCAAAATGTGAAGTTGCATGTCTCTAGAAATCATGCTGAATTATACTCAATTTCTAGAACAAAAGTATACACTTTCTTTTTTTTTTTTTTTTTTGGTGGTATTGGGGGTGAAACCCAGGGGCTTTTCTACCTCCAGGCTATACTCCCATACCTATTTTTTATACTTCATTTGGAAACAGGGTCTCACTAAGTCTCTGAGCGCCTCACTAAGTATCTGAGGCTGGCTTCGAACTTGTGCAATCCTCCTGTCTCAGCCTTCCATGTGTTGGGATTACCAGCATGCACCACCACGCCCGGCTTAAAAGTATACTCTTAATGTATACTTCTATTAAATTATTATTATTCCATGGTTTAGTGAATTAAATTATTCATCAAAACTCCATAACAACTGGCCATAGTGGCATATACTTGTAATCCTAGTGCTTGGAGTCTGAGACAGAAAGATCACAAGTTTGAGGTCAGCACATGCAATTTAGGGAGGTTCTCAGCAACTTAGTGAGATCTTGCTTCCAAATAAAAAATAAAACAAGCCAGGCATGGTGGCACACACTTGTAATCCCAGCATTCGGAAGGCTGAAACAAGAGGATCACAGGTTTGCAGACAACCACAGCTACTACATAGTGAGGCCCTTTTCAACTCAGTGAGACCCTGTTTCAAAATAAAGAATAAAAAAAAATAGAGCTGGGGGTATAGGTAGGAGGTAGAATGCCCCTGAGTTCCAAACCCAGTACTGCAAAAATAAATAAATAAGTAAATTAATTAATTAAATTAAATAGCACTGTGGGTGTAGCTTGGAGGTAGAATGTCCCTTGATTCAATCCCCAGTGCCACCAAAACAAAACAAAACAAAAACCCTCGTAACAATTTTCCAGATGACAAATGTTACTCTAGGTGCCTTGATTCTGTCAATTGTCACCAACAGTGTATTGGTTACCCTTTGGCATTTGACAGGAAATAGGGGTATTGAATAGACTACTTATTTTCCACCCACATCGGCAATCCAGTAGAAATGTCTGGGTCCACCTTACCTGAACCTACAGAGTTTCAACCTATCCTGTTCCTGAATTAAAGGGATTAAAGGAAGCTTGCTGTCATACAACAGTGAGGCCTTTAGTCCTCTTCCTGGTATTTTGAAACTATCATTTTTTGCTACCCTAGTGAAAGGAATTTCAACATTTTTTGCATGTCCAATTGTTTTATATTATATCCAGCAATAATTCTCTGTTTTGTTTCCCCACATTGAATACCTATTTTGATGATATCCATTTCACTAGAGAACTATTCTTGAATCTAACTCCATGGCTGCCAAGGGTTTTATAACATGCACAGGCCAATGGCCTGCCTGGCTGCACCCTTTACTACAGTTTAGTGGTGACTCCTTTGTTGCCATGGTCCACCTGCCAGTTAGGCCACCTGTTGAGCCTGATATCCCCCCTGACCCTCAGAACCAGCTAATCAAAGCCATCTCTTCTTGTATTCTCATTGAATAGCTAGCATTCCTCTTTCCTTTTCCCAAGGTCTTTATCTTTATCCTGGTCAAGCCAAGCATCTCTATTACTTAGCCACATGTGTTCAATCATTTATTTTAGTTCTTTTTGCAGGCAAGCTAGTCCTAAACTAGCTGACTGGTCTAGCTTAGCCCTCCTACTATGACTAAAAACTACACTGCCGATTCACCTCCATTGGCAATGTGTCCCCCTCCATCTCCCTAAAAGTATCTTTTTTCCATATTTAAGACATAATTGTATAACTGTGTTCACTGAATGCCTCTCATCTGAAACATTTATACCTCCAGCAATAGAAAAAGGCTGAAGAAGACCTAAAAGTAGAGGTAACAGGCTGCCTTAGAGGGAGGCATGACTCAAAGAAATGTCATGGCCCACACAGTGGCCAATGTTAAAAGACTGGGGAAAAAAAAAAAAAAAAAATATATATATATATATATATATATATATATATATATATATATATACTCAAAATCCTGACATGTCTGTTGACACTGTTCTTCATAGCAAAGGACATTCTACCTCCTACCTATACTCTCAACATTCAGCCCATCTTCTTTTAGATTTTGTTGTTGTTGTTGTTGTTGTTAGGGTCTCACTGGGTTACTGGGAGACTGCTACACTCCTGAAAATCTTACCACGTTGCTGAAGCTGTCCTTAAACCTGTGATCCTCATGTCTCAGCCTTCCAAGTATTGGGATTTTAGACATGGACAACCATGCTGGTCACTATGGATCCTTTTTCATTGGGCAGGGCAGGTACTTTTCAGCTTTCTTGTTTCTTAGACCCACTTGCTAGATGCATTTTAACTTTTGATCTCTGACATAAAGGAATGAAGTTTGAATATCAAGGAATGAAATATCAGGAGAAAAAGTTTAGCACCCTCTGTAACAACACTATTTAATCTACAAAAAGTCAACCACGGTTTTACTAAGTTTAATTATTTTTATTACAGTCTAACTTAATAGTTCTTGAATCCTGTTTTGTACCAAGAGTTAGGTCAGGAGGTGTGTGTAAAGAGAAGAGAAAGGTACATTTCTGCCTTCCCAGAGATCATAATGTGGTTGTTGTGACAAAAATATAAAAATGTTATTATCATACAGTGAAATAACAGATACTAAAAATTTCTGAGCAATAGTTTCAAATTTCTAGCTTATCCATAGACACAATTAATAAATGTTTAACAAATTTAATGACCTATATTAATATAATTTTATAAGAGTATTATAAACATTTATATTATTTGAGGCTGCAACCTCCTGGAAAGCATAATTGTAATTTTTCATGAATTATAAAATGCTGCCACAATAAATTTAAAGCACTAAGAAATCAGCATTAGACTTTGGAATATACTCAAAACCTTTATTTCTAACTTGTTTATCCAAATAACTCAAAGAGATTTTTGGATGTTTGAATTAAGTATTCTAATTGACAGATGTTATAGAAATCAGTTGTTACAGCTATTATATTTTGAAATACTTTTCAAATATTGTTCATTTTGTTTATTTCAGTTACTTCAAATAAGAATTATTTTGAACTGTCTCAGGTTACGTTTATGAAATTTGAAGATAACTAAAAATAATTACAACTCAAACCCATATCAATCTAAAGATAATTCTAAACTTTAATTTCAGAAATATTCTTTTGAACCTGAAAAATGATCTACCCCCTTTTGACCCAAGACTCTGTCTTTCCCTCTTAATATTTTCTTTTACATTTAAATATTTGAAAAGAGCTACCATATCTTCCTCACAAACTCATTTATTTAATGTTTCCACACACAGAAAAGTCTCTTGATCTTTTACATGACTTTATTGTTTTACTGCTATTTTCCTCCCCAAATATTTCTTCATCTTTTTTAAACATCTCTTATAAAATATAACACTCAGAACAGAGTGCAATATTCTAGATTTTGATTCATCAGCTCCAAGGTTGCAGAGCTATTTGAGCAAGCCTACTATCTAATAATTATTTTGGACAGCACATTGTATGTTAGATATTCACTAAACTTCACTTTTTCCATCAGTCTCTTCTCAGTGAGGCACTTGGCTTGATCACGTGATTAGACAGTAATTTTTTATGATGTATGGTAAACCTATTGTTTTTTTGTTTTTTGTGTTTTGTGTTTTTGGTGGTACTGGGGTTCCTGGAAACCCTTCTACCTCCGGGCTACACTCCCAGACCTATTTTATATTTTTATTTGGAAACAGGGTCTCTTAAACCAGCAGGGCTGGCCTCGAACCTGTGCAATCCTCCTGTCTCCGCCTCCCAAGCATGGGGATTACAAGTGTGTGCCACCATGCCTGGCTAAACCTATTGTTTTAACAGTAGCATTAGTGTAAAAACTAATTGGCACATTTCTTGAATGAATTTTTTTCAGGCCACTTTTGAAGAACTGTCATTATTAAATGCATTGTCTACTTAAAATACTATTCTTTTCATAGTATGGAGCACCCAAAGACCAAAGACCCCTAGAATGGTCATCTCAATTATTTGCTCAAAGATGGAACTTTATGATATTATGTTAATAGAAAATCAAATTTATTACTATAGAAATTATCCTATTGCTGAAAGTGACTATGATAATAATCCTAAATCTGATGTTTGAGAGGAAAATCTAAATAATGATATGTCAACATTTATCTTGTTAATAACTGTAAGACATCTTATTCAGCAAATGACTAAAAAAAAAAGTTGTTAAAAACTGTAGTAGGCTTGCCCCTGTCCCCAGTTCTTTGTCCTAATTCCTGGAAACTGTGAATGTTATTTTGCATGACAGATGGTGCTTTTCAGGTATGATTTAGTTAAGATCTTAGGAGGAGATTACCCTGCACCACTGTAGTTAGGCCCAATGTGCACACAAAGTCCTTGTTAGAGGATGCAGGGGTCAGAGCTAGGGGGTCACGTGATAAGGAAATAGAAATCAGAATGAACTAAACTCACTAGACAAGAAGTGCAGGCAGCCTTAAAGCTGGAAAGAGCAGGGAAATGAATTCCCACCGGAAGCCTGTTGAAGGAGCAAAGCCCTGCTGACATATTTTGGATTTCTACTCCCAGAACTGGAAGAAAATATATTTGTGTTGCTTTAAGCCACCAAGTGTGGTAATTTGTTACTGCAGCAGTAAGAAACTAATATACTTCTTAACCAAATGCTCCTGGTGAGGAATGTGCCCATCTAGTAGACTTTCCAGAGGGCAGGATAAAACAAAACTTGTATTTATTCTGACAGATATTTGTTAACAAATATAAGGGGTTCCCCCCCTTCTTAATAGTAGATTCAATATTTTGACTTTTCAAGCCTGCTTCACTTTACATGTTTTATATGGGAAGAAATTATTTTATTATCAGAGTATAATTTTCTTCAAATTTACCAATGGTACTTGAGCTGGTAAAATATATTTCTAAGCAATTATTGGTTTCTAAGATAAAAATTATTTTGAAATAATATTTTCCTTTTTTGTGGTGCTAGGGATTGAACCCAGGGGCATTTTACCTCCAAGCTATAACTTCAGCAGTTTATTTATTTATTTATTTATTTATTTATTCATTTAGTAGTGCTGGGGATAAATGGAACCCAGGGGCATTCTACTCTGAGGTACAGCTAGCTCTATTTTTTTTAAATATTCTTTATTTTGAAGCAAGGTCTCACTACCTTGCAGAAGGCCTCACTAAATAGCTAAGGCTGTCTGCAAACTGTTATCCTCCTGTCTCAGTCTCCTGAATGCTGGGATTACAAGCATGTGCCACCACACCCTGCTATTTTTTTTTCTTTTGGAAACAGGTCTCCCTAAATTGTTGAGAGCATCACTAAATTGCTGAGGCTGATCTCAAACTTGCAATCTTCCTGTCTCAGCCTTCCATGTACTGTGATTAAAGGCAGGTGTCACCATACCCAGCTTGAAATAATATTTATTTTTATTTGTTTTATTTAAGTATTTATTTTATTTATTTATTTCATTTATTTATTTACTTGTGCAGCCTTGATGATTGAACCCAGGGGCATTCTCCCTCCAAGCTACACCACCAGCCCTTTTATTTTATTCTTGTATTTTGAAACAGGATTTCACTAATTTGCAGAGGGCCTCACTAGTAGCTGAGTTTGGCCGCAAACCTGCCATCCTCCTGTGTCATCTTCCCAAGTACTGGGATTACAAGCATACACCACCACGCCCAGCTTGAAATAGTATCTCAAAAGCTCACTTTCCTTTTTCATTAACAACTAGTTTAGAAATATTCTTAATTCTTCTTAAATGAGAACTTTTAGACTTAAAAGTTAATTTTAGTAATAATAAAGGATTAAAACATTGCTTGGGATAATAGAACAATTTCAAGTAAGGATTACACAATTCAGGTGTTTGGAAATAAAATTAAAAACTAAAATTTATTTAAGATATTATCTATGGAACTAATACATTTCTAAATTATTTTAGAATGTTTTAGGTAGGGATAGAAAAGAAATAAGCTGGAGATTATAACTATTCATTTCCCAGAATGTTTCAAGACTTATGAAATGAAACTGATTCATGAAATCAGACAGAATTGTTGCATTTAGCTTTTTTGAACACAACTGTAACTGGACCACTAGTCAAAAATATTAATCACATTGATTACTCTTAAGTAATTTACAGTTTATTATTAGAAGCCTAAGTATTTATTTTCCCAAATATTCAATAAGACTACCTGTCAAAGTGAAAGCAAAATAAACCCTACAATGTATGAGGAAATAATAAAAATCATTTACCATAATTTAATGTTCCTATGGACACATTAACATTAATCTCAAGGATTAACCACGAAGAAAATGGTTTTCTGAGTAGTTGAAAATCTTAAATTCTACATCTGGCTCTTTCACTAATAGTTTACCTTAAATCCACTAGAAATAATCCAATTGTGGCCTTATTCCTATGTATGTTAGTCAGGATAAGGACTCTCAAGTAATCTCCATTTCACACACTCTAATCTTCCCCAAGAACCTCTATATACTTTATTTGGTTCCCTTTTATCATCTCCCCCAATTATTGACATCTTTCATTGTGTCCCTCAGAATCAGTCCATCAGCAAAATACTCCATATCTTAAAACTAGTCTCTGAATATTCCATTCACTTTCTGACTTCAACATACCATGGCCTCCCTTTGTTTTTCTTGTAGTATATCTTTTGTCTTCATTAGTGTTTTTAGCAACACACAGAAGTGACTGAAAACCACATGCATGCCTGCATGCACACGCTCATACATAAAATCAATAAAAGCAAAGTCAACATGTCTTCAACCCAACATCACTTTTATTAGTTAGCTTTATATCACCAAAATACCAGAAAAGAACAACTTACAGGAGGAAATGTTTATTTGACTCACAATTCAAAAAATTTAAACCATGATCAGCAGGTCCCAAGTCATAAACATCATGGCAGAACGGTGTGGCAAAGGAATTACTCAACTCATGGTAGCCTCAATAGAGAGAGAGAAAGACTGGAAGGAACCAGGGACAGATATAGTCCCCAAGGCCACATGCTCTGTGGCTGCCTCCTCCATCCACATCCTACTTGCCTACAGTTACCACCCAGTAAGTTAATTCCACCTGTGAATCCATCAATGTATTATCCACTGATGTGGTTAGATCCCTGATTCTATTATTTAACCTCCATTATTTAACTTCATTCATTGCCAAACATGAACTTTTTGGGGGGAGCATCACATTTCTAAGTGATCATTACTCAAATCTCAAAAATGTCTGTGGTTACTCCATTGCCATTCCAATAAAAGGGTAAGTATGGCAGAGAGGAAGTTAGATTAACAGATAGTAGTTTTAATTGATTGAGATAAAAAATTGACAAATATTACAAAAGCATATGTAATATGTCCCTGTGAACATATTACTGGAACCTGTTCCTAGTAATATGTCCTTAGCATCAGGAAATAAACGAGCCTGAAACTGCAGCCTCATTAGATTCTTGAGGGTCTCATTATTGTATTCATCCTAAAATAACCACCACCCTTGTGTTTCCACCACGCTCCCTCTGGTAGCTCTACCAGTAAAATATGTTGGGTTTTGCTTTTCATTTTGTAATTTTACACTCACAAAAAATATTTTAAAAACACTAAAACATTTCTCATGTATCCATTATTCAGCTTTCTTGCATGTTAACAACTTACATAGTCAAAGTATGTATCAAAACCAGGGAATCAATATTAATATAATACTATTAACAAATATATAGGCCTTATTCAAATTTTAGCAGTCATCTCACTATGGTACACCATGGTGAATATACTCAACAAAATATTTTATATACTTAAAAATGGCTAAAGAGTAAATTTTATGTGTATTCAACACAGGTTAAAAAATATGTTGGGCCGGGCGTGGTGGCGCATGCTTGTAATCCCCGTGCTTGGGAGGCAGAGACAGGAGGATTGCGCAGGTTCGAAGCCAGCCGCGTGCACTGGCTTAGGAGACCCTGTTTCCAAATAAAAATGTAAAAATAGGTCTGGGAGTGTAGCCCAGAAGTAGAAGGGCTTCCAGGAACCCCAGTACCACCAAAAAAAAAAAATGTTGGGTAACATGTGTGTTATTAGATTGATTTAGCCTTTCCACAATGTACACATATTTTAAAACGTCATAATGTATACCATAAATATATTCTGCTTTTATCTGCCAAATAAATAAATAAATAAATAAATAATATGAAGGTATGAATGACACTCTTACCTTCTTGATCTTCAGGTCATTTATTTCTGTAATAGTAGTATTACATTAGTTCTATAATAGTAGTGTTTTGTATTCCAACCAGCAGAATTTCATTTAGTGTTCCTATAGATCTTCCTTAGAGAAAGGATAATAAAAATATAAAAATCCAACAGTACCCAGCAGACAAATTTGGTTTATTTTAAGCATTCTTAAAAATTTCTGCTGATATGCTGTATATTCATTGGGAATTTGAAGACATGGAAATGGGGAGAAATAGTCACCCAGTCTGAAGTGTTTGAGGTCTCAGTCAATTGAAGGTTAATGGCAAATGAAGATAAAATGCTTCCAAAATGATCATATAAATCAATAAGCAAATGGCTTTGATTGCAACTATGATTTAATTAATTATAGGGGCACATCTGTTGCATTAATCAAGTTAAAATCAGTAATGGAATGTAAATAGAATGTTGTAACTCAGGAAACCTTGCATTTTTAAAGTAAACTTTTTATTAAAGAATAAGTACATAAAGAAGAGTGCATACATCATGTATTCACTGCTTGCTGAAATTTCATAAAGTAAATATATCTGTGGAACTATCGTTCAGATCAAGAACCAGAATATTATCAGAAAACCAGATGACTCCCCAAAGTCTTTGGACCATTCACTAATGTCTACTCCCAACAATAACCACTGTGTTTCCTTCCAATCTCATGAATTAGTTTCATCTGTGTTTGAGTTTTCAATAAGTGCAATAATATGGTGCATGCTTTTTACTATCTATAACTTTTCATTCAACATTATTTGGGGCATTTATACATGGAGTTCCTCTATTCTTTTTTATCTATAATGTTCCATTATGGATATACCACAGTTTATTTTTATACTATTGATAAACATTTAGGTTAGTTGTAATTATAATAGATAGTGTAAATAGTACTACTATTTACACTAATGTACTTGTAATTTGATGGTCATTTCTTTTGAGAATATACCTTGAAGTCATATTGCCGGTCATAAGAAATGCTTATTTTAGTATTGGAATCATCAGATGGTTTCACAAACTGTTGGTTCCAAGTTAAATACCTACTGTTAATATATGACAATTGCCAATTTTTATCACTTTCTTCAACACCGAGTATTTCTTTCTTCTTCAATTCAGGTATTCTGGATCATCTATAGTGGTATAATACTGGCTCGATATCTACATGTTTGCATGTTCTTTTTTATTTTCTTGGTGTATTATAGTCTCATATCATAAAGTGAATCATGTTCATAATGGCATATATTCACACAATACTTGGTGCCCTCCTGCTTCTCTTCTTCCCTCCCTCCCAATACTGAGGGCCTAGGTTAACAATGTTATATTCATATGTATACACATATTGGAATGTAGCTTTTCCATTAATTAACCTCAGCCTTCTTGTGAGTTTTAGCATAGATATAGTAAGGAGCACACATCTTTATAAAACTTGATGAATTTTTATATATGTACACACCTTTGCTGATTCACTATCTATAGAAAGATATGGAACACATTGAGGACCCTGGAAAGTTCTCCCTCCCATTCAGGACCTGAAAAACTCTCCCTTGTCCTTTGTTAGGAACTATCACCCAGGAAGTTACAACTAGTTTGTCATGTTTTACTGTAAACTAGTATTCCTACTTCTTGAACTTCAAATTAGAATAATATTCTTTTGAGTCTGAGTCACTCATGTATTGCATGTAGCAGTTGTTCATTTTATTGCTTTGTAATATTCCAACATATAAAAATACCACCATATTCTTCTCTTGAGTACTGATATACATTTGGGATGCATGAAGTTGTACTGAGTGTACTTGTTTATGTATTTTGTTGTAGTTAACTCTGGAGAGAAAGACGATAATAAAGAGATAGATTAGATAGATGAGAGAGAGAGAGAGAGAGAGAGAGAGAGAGAGAGAGAGAGAGAGAGAGAGAGAGAGAGGGGAAGAGAGAGAGAGAAGGTATATAGGTATAAAATGGAGTAGTGGACAAATGAAATTGCTAGGTTGTATCTATTTAGCCTTACAGGCTTCAGCTAACCTTACAATCTTTCTAATTTGCATTCCTATCAACAATATATAATTTCAGTTACTCAAAAAGCCCATCTACGTCACACTAGCCATTGTGATGGGTATATGGTAATATGCTATTTTTTGTATTTCTTGTTAACTAGCACTATGAACTACTCTTCATATGAATGCTGAATATTTGCATATTTATATTGGTACAAAGTTGGTAAAGGCATACATGCACACATCACTCATTTAGCCCCTCCTCAATTCCTATCCCATTCTCTTCCCCTTCTCTCCTTCTCATGTTTGGCTTAGTGATTGACGTTGATATATTTGTGAATATACATCATGTATATTAGGGAATTTCTCTTTTCCCTCTCCCATCTCCTTCAGTTAGGTCACCTTATTTTCTCATCTATGGTTTCTTCTACTTCCTATAGAGTTCCTGCTATGACCCTTTCTCTCTCTAGCTTCCACATATTAGGAAAATTATCTGATTTTTTACTTGTTGTGACTGACTAATCTCACTTGGCATATTGTCCTCCAGTTAGATCCATTTCCCTGCAAATGATGTAATTTTGTTCTTCTTTATGGCTGAGTAAAATTACAATATGTACATATCCCATAGGTCTGTAATCCATTCATCTGTTGATGGATATCTTGGCTGGTCACATAGTTTGGCAATTGTGAATTGCGTAGCTCTGAACATAGAGATGCATGTATTAGTTTGGTTGTTTGGTTTCTATTCTTTTGGGTAGATACCCAGAAGTGGCACCTCAATCTCTTTGATTATTATTGGTTGGTTTAAATTTTGTATATCTTCTTGGTTCAATTTAGTAATGTTGTATATGTCTAGAAAATTGTCAATTTCTTCTAAGTTTTCCATTTTGCTGGAGTATAGTTTTTCAAAGTAATTTTTGATAAACCTTTGGATTTCCATGCTTTTAGTGGTAATATTTCCTTTTTAATTTCTTATTTTAGTAATTTGGATTTGATTTTTTTGTTAGGTTGGCTAGTGGTTTATTTATTTATTTATTTATTTATTTTTTTTACTTTTTCAAGAAACTAACTTTTGGCTTTGTTGATTTTCTGTATTTTTTTATTCTCTACTTCATTGGTTTCTCCTCTGATTTTAATCATTTCTTGTATTCTATGGCTTTGGGGTTAGACTTTTCCTATTTTTTAAGGGCTTTGAGGTGTGCCATTAGGTTGTTTATTTGATGATTTTTTGTTCTTATGTGGACACTCAGTGCTATAAATTTTTCTCTTAATACTGACTTCAAAGTGTCTCAGAGGTTTTAATATGTTGTACCTCTATTTTTATTTGTTTCTAGGAATTTCTCAATTTTACCCCTTACTTTTTCTATGACTCATTCCTTGTTCAACAGTGTGCTGTTCAGTCTCCACATGTTTATGTGGTTACTCTGGGTCTCCTTATAATAATCACTAGTTTCATTCCATTGTAGTCTTAAAAGATTCAGGGGAGTATTTCACATTTTTTGGATTTGCTACTGCTCACTTTGTGGCCCAGGATGTGGTCTATTTTAGAGACAATTCCATTAGCAGCTGAAAAAATGTGAACTTTGCTGTAGTTAGATGAATATTCTGTATATGTCTAATAACTCCATTTGGTTTATGGAGATCTTTATGACTGAGGCATGTTTATTGACCTTTTGTCCAGAAGATCAGTCTAGCAGTGTGAGAGAAGTGTTGAAGTCTCCCAGTATTAGTGTATTGGGATCTATGTGTGATTTAATGTCACATAGAGTTTGTTTTATAAAAGTGGGTGTACCTATGTTTGGGGCATAAATGTTGACTATCATTATTTCTTCTTATTGGATTGTTCCTTTCACCAATAAAATATGACCTGCTTTGTCTCTTCTGATAAGTTTGTGCTTGAAGTCTAATTCGTCTGATATTGTAGTTGCTATTCCTGCTTGTCCCGATTTCCATTGGCCTAGATTACCTTGCTTTCGCCCTTCACCTTTAGTCTGTGACAATCTTTACTTGTATGGTGTGTTTTCGGAAGGCAGCATTATAGATGAATTCTGGTTTTTCCTATATTTTGCCAGCTTATGTTGTTTTATTGGAAAATTGAGGCCATTTATGTTCAGCATAATTACAGAGAGATGATTTTTAGTTTCTAACATTTTGATTTTTAACTTCTGATTGAGGTAGTTTTTGTTGTTCTTTGCTTAAATGTTTGATTGAAATTGTTATTTCTCTGGTTCTGGTATTTATTACTTATTTCTACTTTGCAGTTAATCTCTTTAAGTATTTTCTCTAGTACTGGTTTGGAAGACATAAATTATTTCAGCTTCTGTTTGTTGTAGAAGGTTTTTATTTCCCTATCAAATTTGAGAGATAGTTTTGTGAGACAGAAAATTTTTGGCTCCAAGTTGTTTTCTTTTGGAGTTTGGAATATTTTGCTTCAGGCCTTCTTGGCTTTCATGACTTGGTTTTGGAAGTCTGGGAGTGATCCTAATTGGTTTGTCTCTGAATGTAACTTGGTCTTTCACTTTTGTTGCCTTGGCTTTTATGTTAAGCAGTTGACTATTACATGTTTAGTGAAACTTTTCTCTGATCTCATCTAAAGGGAGTTCTATGAAATACCTGTACCTGTGTATTGACCTCTTTTTCTATGTTTGGATAATTTTCTGACATTACTTCTTTGAAAAGATTGTTGATCCCTTTGGTTTTACCTTCTACTCTTCTTCCATGACTAGTATTCTTAGGTTAGCTCTTTTAAGATGGGTCCATAAATCTTCAATGTCCAATTCATCTTGTCAATTTTTTAAATTATATACTGTATGTTCGTTTTTAGAGTGATAATTATCTGAAAGTGAGATTCTATTGTAATTGTGGTCTAATCTATTGTTTATAGTTTGTATTGATGTCTTCACTTCAATTTTTGCATCCTTTACTTTTTCAGAGCTTCTTTTTGACTCCTGTTCAGGTTCTCAAATTTTTTGTTTATTTGTTTCTTTATTTTTTTTCAGGTTCTCTCTAAAATCTTTTGGGGAATCCTGTATCATTTCTACTGTTAAGTTTCTGACTTGTCCTTCTGGCAATCTTTGCAATTTTGTGTTGTCTAATTCTGTTATTGTGGGGTTGTAGGAGCTCATTGCTTCCTTGCAATTCCGTTATATGATTTCAGGTTTGTAAGTTTGGCTTTTTGTTTGTTTTTGTTTGTTTGTTTGTTTGTTTTGCTTTTGATAGCCTTCTCTCACTTGGTAAGTGTCACCTGGTATATACAAGGGCAAGTTGTATTGTATTCAATGGTGAAGGTTGAGTGAGGAAGAAGGTGATGAGGTAGTAAATGTAAGAATAGTGTAACATAGCAGATAGAATCAAATAGAGAGATTAATTTTAGTAAATAATATATAGTAGAATATGTAGTAGGATTCTAGTAACCAATGTAGAGGGGTTTAGTATAGTGATATGAAGTGCATTTAATACAAGACAAAGAAAAGAGAAAAGAAAAGAAAAGAGATGGAGAGAAGAGAGTAGATATAAATAAGGGAAAACGCTTGTAAAAGGGGTAGGGAAGAGAGTAAACACACACACACACACACACACACACACACACACACACACACAAAACAGTACAACCCTACAAATATATGAATACTGAGCAGGCTTGGCCTCTGCAGTTCTTCTGGGTCTTTGTGGATTTTTTCAGCAATTTAAGGTTCACATTGTATATTAGGTTCTCAAGCATATTCCAAGCACTCTCATTGTTATGCGACCTATAGTAATGAAGTCAGTTTACAGCCCTACTTTTTGGTTTCTTTCAGTGATTGGGACCCTGGTCTGGTGTTTCTTTCTCTCTTCTGTGCAGGTGCCAAGTGACTCTGGCACCTTTCCTGCTTTAAGCCTGGGTCTCTGAGCTCTCGAAAGGGGCCATTCCGAGTCTCTCTCAGTTTACGCAGGTGGCCAGTATCACTGGGGCTGGGTCTCTACGCTTTCCACAGAATCTGAGCCCATGTCTTTCCCTGCCTGCATACGTGGTGAGTGCTGCTAGAACCAGGCCCAGTGTATATGTAGGAGTCCAAGTTTTCCACAGATAGGGTTGGGTTGGTCTGAATTCTCTCTGGTCACTGCAACTGGGTAATCTATGGCAATCTCTGGAGGCCCTAACAGGACTCTGAGTCCTGGGGACTGTAGGCCTTTTTGCCTGATATTGGACCTGGGGACTGTCTATTAGTCTGAGCCTCTGCTGTGTTTTCTTCACATTTTCCCAGTAATATTTTCTAGTTATAAGTGTAGAAAACCAATTTCTGTATATTTATTCCTAGGTATTTAATTTAAATTTTTTCTCCCCCCCCCCCGGGTCTAGAGATGGAACCCAGGGGCATTTGACCTCTGAGCTACACCTCCTGCCCTATTTTTTATTCTTTATTTTGAAACATGGTCTCAAGTTGCAGAGGGCCTAAGTAGCTGAGGCTGTCCACAAACCACAATTCTTAAGTCTCAGCCTCCCGCATGCTGGGATTACAAGCATTTACCACCATGCCTGACTCCTAGGTATTTAATTATATGTCTCAATATTGTGAATAGTTATGTTTGCTTTTATTTTCTTTTGGTTTATTTCTAACAATTTGTATATATAACCCTTATATTCTGTTCTCATTTTTTTTGTTTGTTTCATTTTGTTTATTTGCTTGCTTGTTTTACAGTACTGGGGATTGAACCCAGGGGAATTCTGCCTCTGTGCTACATCCTGAACCCTATTTTTTTATTCTTTATTTTGAAACAGGGTCTCACTTAGTTGTGGAAGGCCTCACTAAGTAGCTGAGGCTGGCCACAAACCTGAGATCTTTCTTTCTTCAGCCTCCCAAATATTGGGATTACAAGCCTGTGCTACCACGCCCAGTTGCCCTTGCTTTTTTTTTTTTTTTTTTTTTTTTTTCAGTACTGAGGATGGAACCCAGGGTCATTCTACCTCTGAGATACACCCTAGCCCTATATTTTATTCTTTATTTTTTGAAACAGGGTCTCTCACTGTTTTGCCAAGGGCCTCACTAAGTAGCTGAGGCTGTCCTCAAACTGTGTTCTCCTTGTCTCAGCCTCCTAAAATGCTGGAATTACAAGCATGTGTCACCATGCCTGGCTTTCCCTCAATTTTTAATTGCAGTAAGTTCTGCATATTTTTCATAATTTTATTCAACACCATATTTGATACAATAGTTGATTTTATAATACACTAAACCCTTGTAATAAAGACTTTTTGTTTTACAAATTTTTATTATCATGACTTTCAAGTATCAGAACTGTGAATTTAAAATTAAAGGAAATTCTTAAAACTGCTCTTCAAATAAAGCTGTAAAGTACTATGTTGATAGTTTTTATCAATCATATTGTTTAACAACATGCCGTTACTATTTAGAAATTCAAATTACCATTTTAGATTTTCTGAAAAGATTTTTCTAGTCAATACAAATCTTGACATTTGAAAGTTATGAGGAAGATGTTTCTTATAAGCATTTATTCAAATTTATTCAGGTTAATTTGTCCCTTTGGAAATAAGGATGACAATGGAAATCGAGACTTTGTGAGTGATCTCTTAATAGCACAATTTTATGTAAAGATGAAGTAGGAGCTGTAATCCACTCTGCAGAAGTTTCCCCTAGGCACAAAAGTTAGGAGGAGTTAGCTGTTTTTTGCATAATCACAATGAAAGGTATCTTCAAGGAGACCCTGAGCCTTCAGGGTCAGTCATATATTATCAATTGTGCCCATCCTTACCACCTTCTACCCAGATAAAAAAATGCCAAGGAGGCTTTAGAAGAATAGTATCCACTGGTATTCTTCACAACAAAGAGCACAAAACAGGTATTTTATCTTGCTTTTCAATATGTTCTCTAAAAAAGCAATAGAGGAAACAGCTCTAAGTAAATTCCAGTTCTGATTACAAAAGGAGTCCTCAGTCTTCATTTATTATATCACCTGGAATAAAAGTGCAAAGCAAAGGTCACTTGAATTTCTAAAGTTCCTTTTCATTTCATTGCTGAAGGATTGAGATAGGTTAGGACTGCATAGGAGTAGAAATACGTAATACTTTCTCCCTCCCAGAGTAAAAGCGACAGGCTCAACTGAGGATATGGATCAGTAGTAGAGTGGCCAAGCATGCTAAAGGATCTGGGTTCCATCCTCAGCACCAAAAAAAAAAAAAAAAAAAAAGTGACAGCTTCTTTAATTCCCCAGGCCAAGGCTCACTCTCCTGATATATTAAGAATCTCTCATATTTTACAGATTGATTTTCAGGAACCTCTATCTAGTCTGTATAGAGTTTCAGAGTTGTCCTATCTATGTAACTTTGCATGTGTTTTCTGAGAACCAATAATGGTGAACATTTTTTTCTCTCCCTTATATAATAAAATATCAAATCACTTTTCACTGATCCTATGTGTGCATGCACATGCACTCAAGCACACACACACGCACAGTTTTTTTCTTTTTTGTTGCTTATTATTCATTTTTTAAATTTATTTTTATTTTTTATTGGTGCATTGTAGTTATACATCTTAATGGGTAAAAGATGGTGGAGACATACATGCACACATCTCCCAATTATCCCTTACCCATTTCCCACCTCATTTCCTCCCCCTCCCTCCTTCTCATGCTTGGCTGAAGGATGCAAGGAAATCTCAGTGAACCCTGCAATATTAATCCCATTAATAAGAGTGATAGCGGAAGCAGCAGCAACAAATACTATTAAATTTGTTGAATGCTTCCTATATGTTAGACACTTGTCAAACTAACACCCACTATTCATCATCTGAAACAAACAGAAAAGGCTGAGCTATTGTTTGCCATGCAAAGGAGAAGTGTTTGTAAAAAAAAAAAAAAAAAAAAATCTCTCTAGGGGAATGTGGGACTCCGCGATTGGTGGCTTTCTAGAAGTGGGCGTATCTAGGGATTGATTGACCTTTAGCGTGTATCTGGGTTGCTGGAGCTAGACTAGCTGACTAGCTGGCTTTCAGGAGCTGGATTACTCAAGTGAGGCTGTTGTTAACTGCCTGACATTTAGAAGCCCGGGGCTTCTCTAATTGGTTGGGTTTCAGAAGTGAAATTCCTATAGCAAGTTGTCATTTATCATTGAGGACGGGTTTGAAACTAGTTTTAGTGATTGCTTGTGAGTATGGCCAAAGAATAGTTCTATAAACACAGGAGCCTTTCATTGTTAATCCTGGTTTACATCATTCTCATCTAAAGCCTGTACCCACCATTTCCACAGTCATTAGCTTTTTAATCTTTTATTGGTGGGGGGGGGGAGCTGCCGGAGATCGAATCTTTTGTTCTCATTGGAGTTTCACCTTTGTCTTACCTCCGAGAAAAAAACTTCTATTTCATTTGTAACCACTCTCAGTTCAGATGGTTGTTGGTGATTAAAATCATGGCTTCAAGTTCAACCTAAAGACTGACAATTTTTAAAGATATTTAGTCCCCAATTTTGAGGCATACCAAGTTTATTTTTACCCTGAAATATATGATGAGTTTTCCTCCCCCCAAAACATCTTAACAGGAGTTGCTTTACATTCAAATTCATGTAGTTTTTTATATTATCTTAATATTAATTTCATTTATTTTGAGCAAACAAGAAACACATTAGCCTGAATGAACCTCATTCAGTTTCAGTTTGAGCTGCTCAGCTGTCACCAAAAGAGGTTTGTTTTAAGAACAATAGAAGGCGAAACAATTTCACATAGCTCATAGTAGTTATTACTGCACAGGCAGCCTCTCAGCCCCAAGTGTTGACTGTTGTTGTAAACAAAACCTTTAAAGACAGCTTTCAAAGTGTTATGATTTCAAAGAAATAACAAGTGGACACAAAATGAATTTTTAAAAGAAAATTCTCTTAATTTTGATTTTTTTTACATTTCTGTTGGTGGTAGTGTCACAACATAATGTAGTTCACAGTGATAGTGACATATCTGCCCAGGGCACTTGATGAGCTTTCCCTTGGCTCCCTCCCCACTCCCCACTTCCCCATACCGATATTAAGATTGGCATTGACTTCAGTACATATATGGAAACACATGTACTTAGGTCAATGGAAATGATTTCTTCATTGAATCTCCCCCTTTCCCCCCAGGGTTCCCCTAGACCCTCTTCTTTGCCTGGCTAGAATTTCTTCTCCATTATCTGAAGTCCCTCTGGTAAGCCAGTTACTCCCTAGCTTTCTCATATGAGAGAAAACATATGACCCTTCATTTTCTGTGACTGGCTAATCTCACTTCACATAATGTTCTCCAGGTCCTTACTTTTTTTTTTTTTTTTTTTTTTACAAATAACATAATTTCATTCCTTTAATTTTTTTTTTTTTTTTTTTTTGGTAGTACTGGGGTTCCTGGAAGCCCTTCTACCTCTGGGCTACACTCCCAGACCTATTTTTATAATTTTTTTTATTTGGAAACAGGGTCTCTTAATCCATCACGTCTGGCTTCGAACCTGTCTCCACCTCCCAAGCGTGGGGATTACAAGCATGCGCCACCACGCCCAGCTTTCTTTAATTTTTAAAAATGATTTAATTATCCAGTGATGATGAGCTATACTCCCATTAGACTACAAAAGCTTCCTGATGACTTAGAAATAGTTCCCCTTTTATTCAAGCGTGTGTGTGTGTGTGTGTGTGTGTGTGTGTGTGTGTGTGTGTTTTAGTGATACTGAGAATCGAACCCAGGGGTGTTCTACCCCTGAGCTATACCCCAGCCTTTTTAATTTCTTTCTTTTTTCTTTTTTTCTTTTATTTCTTTCTTTTCTTTTTTCTTTTTTTCTTCTTTTCTTTTTTTTTTTTTTTTTTTTTTTTGGTACTGGGGATGGAACCCAGGGGCATTTGACCTCAGAGCGACCCCCAGCCCTATTTTTTATTCTTTATTTTGGAGTTGCAAATGGCCTCATGGAGTTGCAAATGGCCTCACTAAGTAGCTAAGGCTATCTGCAAGCAGCAGTCCTGAGCCTACCAAATGCTGGAATTACAGGCATGTGCCACCATGCCTCGTTTTTATTTTAAAATGGGGTCTTGCTATGCTTCTGAGGCTGGCCTTAGCCAAAGAAGAAACCCTTCTGTGTCAGCCTCACAAATAGATGCCACCATGCCTGGCTGTGAATATAAGTTTTTGTACAAGTTAAAATAGATTGGTCAAATTGTGTTAGTAGGAACGATTTCATTCATACCAGACATTCAAACACATGTTATTTGGGCTTAAACGCACCTAAGGAGGTGATATCATTTTGAAAACACAAGTGTTTTGTTAAATGTTTTCTGTACAGAGGAACTCAAGAAATATTGAAATGTTCTCAAAGCCGGGCGTGGTGGTGCACACTTGTAATCCCCGCGCTTGGAAGGCAGAGACAGGAGGATCGCGCAGGTTCAAAGCCAGCCACTCTGGCTTGAGACCCTGTTTCCAAATTTTAAAAAAGTATAAAATAGGTCTGGGAGTGTAGCCTGGAGGTAGAAGGGCTTCCAGGAACCCCAGTAACACCACCAAAAAAAAAAAAAAAAACAAGAAAGAAAGAAATGTTCTCAAAATCCCATTATATCTTAAACTTGCTTGAAAACCAGAAAAAAAAATTTCCATAGAAAGAGGCCAGATCCTCCTGGTTTCCATCCTTGGATCTGCTTGGGTAGTCCAACTGGTTGTCCAGACTTGGTAGTAGGGTGAAGAGCAGCTTTCTCTCCAGCCTACCCCCTAATTCAGAGCCCAAGAAGTCTCCAAGCTTTGAAAAAGATTACACAGACCACTTGATTCAGCAATTTTTTGCATCCTTTCTGAAAAAAAAAATCAGTTAAATTAAATTAACGTATAAATAACAAAAATCATATTGCCAATACTTAAAAAATGCTTAAAAGAAAATGAGATATAACAGAAGCTCTAAAAGGAAATCTTATTCTTCAGCAGCAACAAAAAAGTCTTAATGAAACAGAAAAAATAGAGAATTAGTTCTTATCTTGAATGAGATCAAGGGTGACATTACATTTGTTAAACAAGAATAAACAAATAGATCAGAATAAACAGAAAATTCAGAAAACTAAAACTTCACTAAAATAAATAAAACTTAAGTTTTATTATTATAAGCCTGAAACAGCTGGCTCAATACTGCCAGGGTATCATGGGAGGGGAGTAAATCTGAATGCATACATATAATGTGGAGGGAGTGAAAAGACATGTTTTTAAATATCAGGGACAAAGGAAATGGAGAAAAGAATTAAAGTATTGACTCTAAATAACAGCACTGTCAAAGGAGAACATGATTCAAAAGAAGGAGAACTGATCATCAAAATGTAAAATGAAATGGTGAAATGGGATGCATTAGGCAAATAACTTGAGATAGCATCTAAGGAATTGAATATATTAGACAAAAGGTTTCCTGTGATAACTTAAGCAAGGGATTAAGTATTTTTTTAATATAGAAGAGGGAAAAGAGAAGTTCAATTTACTATGAGAGCACAAAAATTGATAGACATTTACTTGATATTTAGAACTTAGTAAATTCTTAAGCAAATGATGTAGTGAGTACTTAACACTCTAGTTAACTCTCATTTATCACCCACCAATTCAGGGAGGGAGCTGTGTTAGGTGAAGAGAAAACAGGCTCAAACAAGGAAGACAGAGCCTGGACCATGTGCTTTGAAGTGAGAACAAACATCAAAAACATGATCACACATTTACTTAATTATATTTGTAATGAGCTCTGCAAAAGAGAAGTTGGGTTACAATAGGAATTTATCAGTTTTCACTTGTGATTAGTAATGTAAATGCAGTTTTTTTAGAGGTGTACTATAGTCTCACCTCGCAATGTGGATCATGTTGACAATGGCATATATTCACACAGTACTTGGTACCCTCCCCCCGCATCCCCGCATCCTTTTTCCCTCTCTCACAATACTGAGTGTCCGTGTTAACTATGTTATATTCACATGTATATGCATATTAGAATATAACTTTTCTATTAATTAACTTCAGCCTTATTCCTTTTCTACCCCTCCTTTCTGGCTTTGCTGAGGTTTCCCCTCCATTATTTGGGGCTCCACTGGTATCCTTAATGCTCCAGTTTGATTGAAACCAAAGGGCTTTAAGTTTCACAATATTACACAGGAACTAGATTTAAACTCCATGAGAGTGGGGACTTTTGTTTGATTTGATCACCTCTGAATCCCCAGAGCCTCCAACACTGCTTGGCATATAACAGACATTCAAAAAAAAAAAAAAAACAAAACTTTTCCTCAATGATAAATATATGTAGGGGAACCCCTCTGGTTGACTAATTGGTTTAGCACCTACAAGTTGCCCTTTCAAACAAGGAAGAAAAAAAGAGAAGTACTAACTTCATTATATCTAATAAACAATAGTTTATATACTATTATTGATTGTGACCCATTATTGTTAATATATACTTTTAAAAATCAAGGGTGTGGAACATGATAGAAAACCCCTTCCTCCCCAGACAAAGCTGGAAACCAAAGTCCAAAATTAATGATAAATAAAACTACCACACAGAAAGCTACAAATTTTAATTTGCATGTCTCAATCATGTCACTGGATAAAGGGAGGGAATATTTTTCCCCCTCTGAGAGTTTTTACCAAAGAAAATGCTCACAGAGATTTGCAACTCAGAATTCACAATACCATAATGATCCCAAATACTTCAGAGCCGTAAAGAACACTTGGTGTTTGAATGGCAGAAATAGATTCAAATCCTCTTTGGAAGAGTTCAGCTTCAGTACTGGCCCAGAGCAACTCATGAGTTTCACAACCCATGAGACGCAGTATTTAGAACAGTTGTATGTATTTCACAGAACAATTGGAAAAAGTCAGACGATGTTTAAGGATGGTCCTCAAGCTAGGAAGAAGGATTATTTTTCTCTTTGTCACCAAAGCCCATCTGTAACCACTCATACATCATATAATCGTTCATTTCATTCCCCAAAGTTTAAGGGAGTACTAATCATAATTCTAAATTTTTCCTCTAAACAGAATAGAGTACTTAAGTAGGGGAATCTACCTGGCTTCTTGCCTTCAGGAAGTCTCTTAGAATGGAATATTTTGCTGAAGTTTAGAGGATATGATGCATTAGCCAGGGCCAAAGGAAAAAGAGTTTTTTCCAGTAAATGTAGAATCATGTGCTAGTGCCTTTAGGTAGGAAAAGCATACATTTTCTGGATTATTGAAAGAGAGCTGTTGTGCCTACAGCATAAAGAGTAACACAGACAGCAGTTTGATGTCTATGGACACAATCCTGCAACCAAAGATGCACAAATGCTTTCTATTTGGTTAAGAACACTGTACTCTATTGCCCCCTCCCCATGCCAGGGGATGGATTTAATGAGGAAACAAAAATTGTTGGATTTTCATTATTTTCAATATGTCATCACATAATCTCTCAATGAATGCTATCTCCTACTTTCAAAATATTGGATACTTAACTAAATTGCTACTCAGGGTTCTATGACTTTAGAATTTTCCTTTACAGTTAGTATCACTGAATCAATTTCATTCAACAGATAACCCCCCTTTCTTCTTTCAAATATGAACATATTTTCTGTTTTCTTATCATAGACCCCTTTCTGGACTCAGTTTATATATTTTTTTTTAACTGTGGGTCCTTTCTCTTAGTTGCTAGGGGTTTTTTGTTGTTGCTTTTGTTTGTTTGTTTGTTTGTTTTTTGTTTTGTTTTTTTGGTGGTACTGGGGTTCCTGGAAACCCTTCTACCTCGGGGCTACACTCCCAGACCTATTTTTATACTTTTTATTTGGAAACAGGTCTCTTAAGCCAGGGCGGCTGGCTTCGAACCTGTCCAATCCTCCTGTCTCTGCCTCCCAAGCGCGGGGATTACAAGCATGTGCCACCACGCCTGGCTTAGTTGCTAGGGTTTTTGAACATTTTGTTTGCATTCATTCTCAAAGGTCCTGTTCCTATTAAGTTCCATCTTAGTTTCTGCCAAGCTCCCATTTGAATTTAAAATTCTTATGAAACTACCTGCTCATCAAAGATCAAGATTCACCTCTTTCCAATCACATCGAATGGCTTCTTCTCATCTTTCTTCATCTCCCATTTCCTTTAATATTTTACATTGTTGGCTCTCTCTCACTACTTTCTTCAACTATCTTTTTTTTAATTAAGATATTACACCTTAGCCAGGCGTGGTGGTGCACACTTATAATCCCAGCATTCGGGAGGCTGAGACAGGAGGATCCTGGTTTGTAGACAGTCTCAGCTACTTAGTGAGGCCCTTTGCAACTCAGTCAAACCCTGTTTCAAAATAAAGAATAAAAAATAGGGCTGGGGGTGTCACTCAGAGGTAGAATGCCCCTGGGTTCCATCCGCAGTACTGCAAAAAATAAAGCAAGATATTATACCTTAATATGTTTCTATGTCTCTTTTCTTCTCTTCTGACTTTTTCCTTCTTCTCCCCCTTTTCTTGGTCTGACCTCAATATTCACTCTTCTATCTTCTGTAAGATATAGAAGAAAATTACCAGGCTCTTTGCCCACAGCACCTGGCTTACTGATAGAGGGCGTTCTTTCTCTCTCCTCTCATTCTCAACCTTAATTCTTCATTCTGAATAAAACACTTAGATAATTTCACAATCTGGAATATAAGTTGGATTTGTGATTGGCAAGAAGGGTTGTATAAAGTACAATCGCTCACTGCTCAATTTCTCCCTAGCCTATGTGCTTTTTGAGGATCAAGATAGTATGTTATTCAGTTGTGTCCACGGCACTGAGCACTTTATTATCGACCACCGAATAGACACTTAGAAAATGCTGTTAATATACACCACTGATCAGGCAATATTATATATTAAAGGTGTGTTTGGCAGCATAAATTTATATGTGTATTAAAGAAACAAACATACACAGACACAGACACACCCACATACAATTATACTTATCCGATGTTTATATTCTTGATGCTTTGGGCCATTATTAAGCCATTTTCCTTGAAAACATCCTTATAGTTAATCAAGGAAAATTAATCTTCCTCATATTGATTAACTTTACTCAGTATAAATCACAAAGGTCAAAACAATATGATTAAAAAATAAATGCAGCCTTTTTAAAGGGGAAGTCCATAACACTTAAGTCCTCTTCTCGATTTACAGAATAGGTCTGTGGTGGTACATTATAGGTACAGTTATAATACATTTTCAGGCATAAGCATTTGGGGTTTTTTTGTTTTTTTTTGTTTTTTTTTTTTGGTGGTACTGGGGTTCCTGGAAGCCCTTCTACCTCCGGGCTACACTCCCAGACCTATTTTTACATTTTTATATTTGGAAACAGAGTCTCCTAAGCCAACGCGCGTGACTGGCTTCGAACCTGCGCGATCCTCCTGTCTCTGCCTCCCAAGCGCGGGGATTACAAGCGTGCGCCACCATGCCCGGCAGCATTTGTTTTTAATGAAACCATGATCCTTTTACAGAAAAAAGAAAGTCTTCCTAAAATTCTATTTCCACCCTAAACTCAGCGCAGCTTTTTTTTTTTTTTTTTTTTCATGATGACCCAGCTTCTCCATTTTATTTTTCCTTCGAATGTTATCTTAATGGAGTACTTTTTTTCTTTCTTAGGTCAAATGTCATTTAAATAAGAACTTTCAAGGATTTTTATGAGGGGCTTCCTTTGCAGAGTGTCTAGTACCACCCATTCTGGACTTTGAGAAATTCTTTGTGCAGTCTGGCAATCATCACGCCCTCTGCACTGCACACCCATTTCCGCACCCTGCCTGCTGTCACCATGTCTCCCTCGTCTCCCTCTCCCTCGTCTCCCTCTGCCTGCCGCTCGGCCAACCATGTCAGGCAGTGCTGTCATTTACTTAAGGAAGACAAGCAAGCCCTTCAATCATGTTGTCTCTGAAGGAAAGCGGGCGAGAAAAATCCAAAGTTTTTAATTTTTTTTAAACTTCTTTGGCCTATGATAGTGGAGCAAAAAATAAGTTAGAATTATCTAAGAACATGAATACTTACTACTTTACTGTTATAAGCATTTTATAGTATTAACCATTTAATCCTCATAACAATTCTATACAGTAGATAAATTAACTTTCCCACAGATGTAAACTAATAAGATATTGTGAGGTTTATTAATTTGCCCAAGTAAAATAGCTACTTAGGGTCAGAGCTTGAACTCAATCTAAATTTAAGAGCATATATTTATAACAACATGATGACCAAATATAATTCTATAATGAACATATTTCAGATTCTAGATTTTTATAACATTTGATTTTTATTTGACGGAATCTTGGAAGAAAATATTTTTATTTTTTTACCTTAATACTATCTGAAGTAAATTCCTTTCTATTAGCTTTTAAGGCCTATAGATATTTTCTCTATCCTAAGAGCTTTCAAGGTTTCTATGTGTGTGTATGCCTTTAAGACAATGACTTTTTAATGGCCTTATGTCCACTTTATACTTACTGATTTATGGGTCATCCTCACTGTCATCTAATCTGAATGTTTTTTCTCCTTTAAGCTATTCTTATCCAAATATTAAAAGTGAACATTTTCATTACCTTCATTTTACAAATGAGGCTTAGAGTAGGTAAGAAACTTCTCCAAATTTATACAGTTCCTAAAAGACCCAGTTAGCCAGGTGTAGTGGCAAGACCCTGTAATCCCAGTGGCTCAGGAGGCTGAGGCAGGAGAACCAGAAGTTTGAGATTTGCCTAGGCAATTTAAGGAAATCTTTTCTCAAAATTAAAAATAAAAGGTCTGGAGATGTCGCTCAGTAGTAAATTCCTCTGGGTTCAATTCTCAGTACTACCAAAACATTGAAGCTAAATAAATAAGTAAATAAAATAAATAAACAAATCAAAGGCAGAGCTAAAACTATAAAACATGTTTTCTTCTACCCTTAAACTACATGTTTTATTTCTCCTTATAAAAAGAGATGGCTTTGAAGATAGTGTCCCAGAGAGGGTGTTGGCCCTTTTGATTTATAATGTTGATATAAACTGGGTGTGGTGACACATGCCTGTAATCCCAGTATGTGGGAGGCTGAGACAAAAGGATCGCAGATTTAAGAACATCCTCAGAAACTTAGTGAGACCCTGTTTCAAAATAAAAAATAAAATAAAATAAAATAAAATAGAGCTGGGAGTGTACTTTAGAGATACAATGTCCCTGGATTTATTCTGTAGTACAAAAAAATTATAATGTTGGTGTTGTATTTCCTTGGAAACATACTTGGCAATCTCATTTTTCAACATATATTTTCTGAACATTTTGTTTTTACAAAAATAAAAAATAAAGACTCTTGGAAGATTAATTAGATGTATCATCATCTCAAGAAAGATATAGAATTTGATATTGTGTTTTACTAGGTAAAATAATAGCAAATACCTCATTTCATTTAAGAAGTACAATAAAAGTAGAAAAAGAATGTACCCATTGCTGTTTACACGGTGAATATATCAACCAAAACCACATGTGACTGGTTAAACATTATTAAGAATCTATCATACAATTAATGCTGTTTTAATGCCATCCACTGCATGGAAATGAAGTAGGCATTAGCCATATCAATGATGCCAGTTGAGCAAATGAGCTGTTTCAAGAACAGACAAGATCCATAAGCATCTCCTTCCTAGGGGCGGCTTGCCAATTTTCTGAGCATCATGGTATCCTGTCTCCAAGAAGATAAATACCTTACTGTATTAAGGATATTAGTACAGATGGTCCACTAAAGTGATCAGGTAACTATTAATTTTATTAAATAAAAGATTGCTGAAGGTTAACACTGAGAACCTAAGCTGTCCTAAAATTTTCCTTTAATTCTAATATATGGCATGTGTGAAGTATATAGATTTTTTTTTACCCTTTGAAAACTTGGGAAACTGTGTTTTGCACAGCGCAGTGAGGAAGGAAAAGTTAGTTTGCTCATATAAATTGCTTGTGAGAGCAGATATCCATATGATAATGAAATATTATTGAATTAAGTGAAAAGAGCATCTTTTTTTTCTCCCTTCCTGCTTTGTATGAACACAACATATGGGAATTTGGCTTGAAGGTTTACAATGTGAAAAAAATTAGAATAACCTTCTTTCATTAAAGAAGAGAAAAAGGAAGAAGAGGGGGAAGAAATATTTTAACCATTGCTGATTTGACTGAGGGTTTGTTTATCATCAGTCAAAGAACAGAGGCTGACAGCCCACAGATTTCTGTTAGTACCAACGGCCTTTCTCTTTCCCCCAGGCCACATGATAATTCCTTGAGAACAAACACACAAAACTCATTGCCTGGTAACCAGCACCTCTGTACCAGAGCTGCCCATAACTAGAGCTTGTAATTATGCCATGAGATTATCCATCATGGCAGGTTTAGTTTCTGGCTCTTGATAATTAATGATGATTCTACAGAACAGAAGTTATACAGCATAGAAGAAATTCATCTTCTAAAGGTCAGAAAAGGGTTGAAACATGAAGTAAAATAAGTGTGTAGCTCTTAGCTATTTTTTACCAATCAATCTTTGTGAGGTTCTGGGGTTTTTCCCCTTCGAAAAGCATAGTACAAATATTTATACCTTAATATAAGCATTGTCTAAAATTTTATTTCTTGGTTTCTTTATCATTAGAATGTGATTTTAAGTTCCTTTGGGAAGAAACTGGTTTTTGCTTAGGAAATACATCATTGGGCCATTTGGTGTATACATGGAGGGGAAGAGAGTGACTTCACCTTTAGCATTCAACTCTAATCTCACTCAAAGGCACAGTCACAACACTAACGTAATAGTAACTGGAATTTGGGATGTGGATTAAGAGCAAGAAAGGTGAAAAGGGAGATGAAGAGAGTCAAAACCACGTGTGAAAAAGGAAAGAAAGGCTGAGCGAAAGACACCAGACTGATTCCTTTTTGGTTGTTTGTTTTATTGCGTTTTATTTAGTGCAGTGATTATAAACCATAATAGGATTCAGTAATAGAAATATACATTCACACAGCACTTAATGTGTTTCCCTCTGCATCACACCAGGCTCCCTCCCCACTCCACATATAACAATAGAATTGCTATTGATAACTTCATGTATAAACATAGGATTACTTGAATGTTTCCTTCATCAAATCTCTCCTTCCATCTCTCTACTTTCCTCCACAAATCCCCATCCACTATTCTTCTAGTATCTCCCCTTATTTAAGTTCTTTGTGTTTCCCAAATTCCCTTTAGCTTCCACTTATGAGTGAAAAAAATGATGATAAAGCTCTTCACTTTATGAAATGGACTGATCTCTCTTAGCATAATTCTCTAGCCCCATCCATTTTTCTGCATTTTTTGTTCTTCTTTATGACTGAATAGATTTTCATGTGTGTATATGCATGGTTTTGTCATCCATTCATATGTTGACAGATAACTAGGCTGATCCCATAGTTTGACTATTATGATTTGTGCTGCTAAAAACATGAATATGTATATATCTCTCTAATATTTTGACTTCATTTCCTTTGGAATGATCCTCAAGAAGATGATTGTTTCATTCCTAGTGTTTAAGGAACCTCTTCTAATTTGCAATCAGGCTTCAGTTTAATTTCTGTCGGAAGTAGAGCAAGTGGCTATTTATCAACCCATTCTCTTGCCATTCAACACAGTCTCCTACACTCAGAAATGCCTTGGTGAACATAGAGAAAAGGGACTCCATTTCAACTTTGGGCACAGAAAGGGGATACTTCTGTGGAAGTCAGAGTCAGGGCATTAACAGGAAATAAACTCCTAAGAATCCCTTGTGAGAGATATTGGGAAGGATATTGGGTTCTCCACCATAGGTTGTGAGAATTTGAATCAAATTGTAATTAAATTAAAAAGGAGAGGATGAATCCTTGGGCTTTAAAATATGGGTAAAAATTGTTTCTTTTATTTTGGATATAAACTAAGTTCTGAAATCACATTGGAAATTATAGACACATTGATGATGCCAGATTTGTCTCAGATACGAAAAGCATCCGAATAGAGCTTGGTGCTAGCATTAGTTATATTACCTAGAGTAAACATGTTGGTGACAAATAATTTAGATTCTATCCACTTCTGTTTATAGCTTATGAAAAATTATTCACGCTTAAAAGCTTGATGTGATCATGAAATTCAATATTTAAATATGAAAATGATAAGAAAAGTATAAGTACTTATTAAGTGCTACTCTACCAGATTCTGTCAAAATGAGCATATATGGATTAGATCATCTAATCCTATCTCATCCACACAAAAATCCTCTGAAGTAGCCACTGTTTTTAATTTCACAAATAAATGGAAGAGTACTAAAGTATAAGTTCCATATAAAGTGAAGGGTCAACCTGTTTACACACTGTGATATCTTTTTCATGTGTCAACTTCATGAGGCAACAGTTTGCATTTATTGAAACACTAGGCTAACATGTCACTGTAAAGGTAATCTATAGATGTGATTAAGTTCTACAGAGTTGGCTGTAAGCAAAGTAGTAATCCTCAGTTACATGGTGTGTCTGCTTCAGTCAGTTGAAAGGTCTCAGCAGCAGAGCCAAGGCTTCTCTGGAAAAGAAGAAATTCTGCCTGTGCATAGCAGCTTCCACCCATCCCTAGGAGCACCATCCTGCCCTTCCTGTTGGCTAGTGGATTCCCTACAGATTTCAGACTCCTCTAACCAGCCCCCACAATTTACAACACATCTCTTAGTATGGACCATCTCATTGCTCTTCTCTGCTTGGACTGGACTGAGACATACATGAGGTTCATGAACTTCACCAATGAACAATTCTGCCTCCCATCACTTGAGCCTCAACCTTCTTTATTACTTCCTTCCTGTCAATACATTTAAGAAATACTCTGCTTTTTACAAAGGAAAAAAGAACCATATATATTACGCTCCACCAAGATCATACAGTTAGCATCATACGGTTAATCCGACAGTTAGCATTTCTCTAAACAAAGTAATGCTTTAATATCTGAGAGTTATGAAACAATCCATCTCTCCTCTCTCTTTCACCACTAGCATTCCATAGCATTGACACTACTCTCACCCTGGGCATCATAGGACAGGAAGACCCACTCGAGCATACTCTGTATTTTATACTGGACAATAGCTTCGATTGGATCATAGAACTGAAGCTGACGAAGACATCTGTTTCATTTCCCTCAAGAGGCAACAGGCATCAACTTTACTGCCCTTACATGATCATTAGCATTTCTCTTCACAGCTGTCACCTGAGGAGTGTACCTCAAGGAAGTGAAATGTCAGCCAGGGGGAAAGCTCTGTCCTCGTTGAGAAGTTTGGATTGCCCTTGTCCTTATTTCAAAGGCTTTGCTCCAGCTGACTGGCCTTTTCAGTTCTGGCGAAAGGGACTAAGTGAGAGCAGCTGCTTGTCATTCGTGTATTAAGAGCTGAGCATCTGTACCTTTCAAAGTCATGTGAAGGAAACAGACAGAACTCAAAGTTCCTGATGTATTAGTGGTCCCACTTATCCATAAGCACACACTTTGCTCGAGTAGATCATCAGAACTCCTAATTAAAATGCTATAAATTACAGCAGAAAATTAAAAGGCATGTTAGAGGGAGGAAGAAATATGTGTATTACTAAAATGAGAAGGTAATTAAGTTATCCTCTTCCCTCTGAGCCAGCTCTGACTGTTTAAAATAAGTCCTAATAACAGCATTAAATGAACTCAAAGCACAAATGACTATTAAAAGGGCCTACTGCAGAGATCTTCTAACTGGTCTATTAAGGACATCATTGTTACCAGGGAGGTTTGAACCAGTCTTAAAAATGTGAACAACGAGTGTGATGGTTAGCTTTATGTGTCAATTTTTCTAGGCTGTGATATTTGGTCAAACATTATCCTGGATGATTCTGTTATGGTGTTTTTCAGAGGAAACTAATATTTGGAGTATATTTAGAGTGCAGCAGATTACTCTTTATAATGAAAGTGGGCTTTATCCAATCCAATTTATTAGAGGCCCTAATAGAACAAGGATTCACCCTCATCACCACTTACCCACCCCAGCAAGAAGAATCCTGAATGCAGATTGCCTTTTGATTTAAACTGCAACCCTTCCCTGGGTCTCCAACTTGCTGGCCTACTCCATCAGAATTTGGATCCACTAAACTTCCACAATTGGATGAGCCAAATCCTTAGAATAAATATCTCTCTCTCTCTCTCTCTCTCTCTCTCTCTCTCTCTCTCTCTCTCTACACACACACACACACACACACACACTTCTTGGTAGTTCTGATTCTCTGGAGATCCCAGACTAAAACAGTGAATTGGTAGGCTAAAAATAACTACATAAATTTCAGAAATATAGAAAGTGAGAACTCAGTTGCATTCACAAGACAATTATTACTTTAACCAGATATGCTTAACTAACAGTATGACATGTTAGTATCTAAGTCCTACAAAGAACAGTTCTTGAAGTCTATGCTAATATATATTCAAAATAAAGTGATTAATTAAGTACTTGTAACCAAAAGACATCTCAATCTTGGACCACTAACCTCAAAGTGCCAGTAAAGTCCCAGGACTTTTGGGAAATACACAGATACACAAACAATCCCTAGAAAACTAAAAAATCAACAACTTATTAATCCAGATAATACTTAGCACCCTCATCACAGAGAAGCAACAGTGGTGATTAACAGCTTTCCCGTGTCATGTACTTCAGAATCTGGGTAAGAAATAAAAGTATTCAAGAAAATATGCAAATTAATAGGCTGAGGATGATGGTTTTGTGGCCAGCCTCAGCAACTTACCGAGGTTTTCATCAATTTAGTTATACCCTGTTTTAAAATAAAATAGGCCTGGCATTTGTGGCTCTGGGGTAGAACTGCTCCTAAGTTCAAGCCTCTGTACCACAAAAGAAAAAGATTTTTTTTAAAAAAGGAGGAAAGAGGAGAAGGAGGAGGAGGAGGATCTGTCATTTGAGAAATCATAACAGAGGGAGCCAGTGTGAATCCTGGGTCCACAGAACTCTGTTTACAGAACATCAACATTAGCACATCTACTGGAAGCTACTTAGAAATGCAGGATCTCAGGGATCACCCAGACCTGCACAGTAATAAGATCCCCAGGTAATTGGCATTCACATTAAACTTAAAAAGCAACTGGTTAAAGTATAAAGAAAACTGCTTCAGTATGGGAAGGACATTCTACCTGAGATCAGAAAGAAGGAAAGGGAGCGCACAAAGTAGTAGTCATTCCTTCATGGCAGTCATTATTTCTAATTACCAGATTATTTCTAATCCCAGTTTTCCTCCCAAGAACCTCATAGCATTGACCTCCCCTAACTGTTTGAAGATGGATCTGGTCGTGTGACGTATCATACCTAGTGAAGTATGTTCAGGCTGAACCTATGTCATTTGGGTGTGGAACTTTTAAGAACTATTGTATAGTTTGCCACTCTTTTCTCTGTCTGCCACGGTAATTGGGTGTAGGTAGTAATTCCTCAGTCAATAGGGAACATGGAGCAGAAAATCTAATTTATCTGGAATGAACATGGTGCTTAAAAGAGCCATTGTACTATACCTCTGAGATATGGTGCTGATTTCTTCCTGCCTTACTGATACACTGTATCATCAATTGACTCATTCAACTCATATTGGTTAAGTTCCCACAAGGCATCCAGCAGGGATCCCAGCTCTGAAGATTCTGTGATAAAAGTAGCCAGACAAGGCCCTGCCAAATCTCTCTTTGTCTGGAGAAAGATGGCCAAATAAGCCACTAAATAATAATAATAATAACTTCTGTAGTAACAAGTACTAAGAAGAGAAGGAAGTGGAGAGGGGAGACTATTCTGGATGTGATCAGGTGGGTGGTCAAGTCAGAAACCTGTCCAAGGAGCTGGTCTATGGCCTGAAACCTTGACAGAGAGAAAGGCACAGCCACTTGAACATCTGGGAAAAAAGCCTTTTAAGCAAGAGAGAAGTAACACAGTAGTCATGAAGCAGGAATAAGGTTGGCCTGAGAAATACAGTCCCTTTTAAAATCCAGTGCTGAACATGAAGGAGATGGAGTCTAGTTTAAGATAAGGCTGAAAGAGCAGCCCAATCCCCAACCCCAGAGCATCCAGGTCTGTTCAAAGATGTCTTTTATTCTAAGGGTAATGGAAGAATGTGATCTGGAACATATTTTAATAGGAGCACTATAGGTATATATTCAGCATAAGCAGGATCCTTGTAATGAGGAGAAAGAGAGCTCAGTAGGAGAACTAAAGAATGCCAGTATAACAGAAATGACTTCAAAGAACAGATAAATGAAATCCTACCACAGACCTACAAGGATGGCAAAATGGAGCTATTCAGGGACCAGTGTTAATGACCAACTCAGTCATTCTTCTGATCACCATGTACCTGACTCTGATTCCTTTCCCCATCCTATCTATTCACCTCCTCCCCCAAGGGGATGACCCAATGGTTCTACCAGTTAGGTGATCAGCTCTGAGTTCAGCATCTCCTGCTGATATTGTTTATCTTTGTATCAGAGAACATTGTGATGGTTTCAGTACCTGGTTTGGATATGATTTCTCTTCATCCAGAAATCTATGAACTAGAAAAATGGCATACATGCCCATCTTCTACGCCAACACATATCCATGCCTGATATGCTATTGCGGAATAAGGATATAATAGTTAAAAGATTCCGATACAGAAAGGGAAAGAGTTTCAGATACTTGAAAGATGCTGGTGGACAGGAATTCTGGAATCTCACTAAGCGGTTTTTATTATTTTAAGGATTCAATACCTGGAGGATAGAGAATTTTTCTTATTGGGCTGTGATTCTCATGTTTTGAAGTGATTCTCTTGCCTACAGTTTTCCAAAATTTTTGCCTCCGTATTTTTAGATGTTCTTCTTTTGACTCCAACTTCATTGGCTTTGACCTGAAATACATTTTAGAGTGTATGTCCAATATCTTACCATCTATAATTCTTTATTTTAAAATCTGATAGAGTCACCATCCCTTTCAGTCCCAGCTGATGATTCATCTAACAATGTAAATTCTCTTAGAAACCTGCTAGACTTCTTCAGCTTCCACATTTATTTTCTATACATACTTCTATTTGCCACTTTTGTTTTCTCACACCCAAGTCTTTTGTTTCTTTTTCTCAGGACATAACTGGGCTATGTTGGGCTTTCCAGTTTAGGTGGGAAAGCCACTTTGTCTAATTGAGAAGCCCTCTCACACATTGACTGGGTCTTTCCTCTGAGTCAAACATGTTGACAGTGGATGTGATAGCCAATGCTTCATTTAATACCACTATATCATCATCAGAAAGACGTTATTTTTTTTTTCTTTTAAAGAAGAATTCAATCCTACAAGTACCCAAATTTTAAGCTGTCTTGATTTTTCTTTTTCTCTATGTACAAACTGGCCAATTCTTTTCTGAACTGATTTTTAACTTACTACTGCCCTGACAAATACAACCGGTGATAACCAAAAGCAATTGCTAAGGTTCCATTGTATAAGCTATTTCCTTTGCAACACAGGCTAGCCAAAATTTAGCCAGTAGTCTAGTCTGGTTTTGTAAAAAGAAACTAAAAGAGTTTAAAAACAAAGAAGAATAGGCACTAGAAACTCATGTGACTCAAAAATTCTAAAATATTTTCTGTCTGGCTCTTTACCCAAAAAGTTTGTCAAGTCCTATCCTAGAAGTAAAAGTTGATGCCTTATGCATAATATGGGCTAGCATGAATCTGAATCCCAACCACTTAGCTCACCATTCACCAATCTGTGTAGATCTTTTCATAGGCAGCACCACCTGTCAGTCAGGTTAGGCTGACTTATGCTTCTGGCCTCTGCTGCTCAGTCACTCTGAAACCAGAGAAAGTCGGCTGTTATGCCATCACAAGCTTCCAGAATCATCACAGTGGGGGGAAAAGAGGCATTTGGCAAATTTTACACTTTCTCTTAAATGCTCTGCTTGGAAATGACACATTTTATTTCCCAAATTAGGGCACATGGCCATGGTTAACTCAAGAGGTAACAAAACAGATTTGCCTGGAGGGGTAAAAAATACTAAATATTTTATGATGGTTATAAAAACTACTACAACTGTGGTCTCATTTCACACATTTAACCTGCCGTAGGAGCTTCATAAAAAATTTTCATTTTGTTTTCATGCATATCCTCTGTTTCCATTAGCATATCCTGTCACATCATAACAATTAGCCACTTTTCTACTTCAATCTTTTAAGAGCAGGAACCATGCGTATTTTACTTATCATAAGATGTAGCATATAGATGGTAAAGGAAACAACTATTTGTCATGTGATTTAACAAATAAATGTCATTGTTTTCGTGTTATTTTCAAGTTTCTATTTCCATTCTATTGATAATTTTCTTATGTTTTTACACACATTTGAATCTATATTTTCTCCTTCAGCATAAAGAATTAGGTAGTTCCTATACCCTTTCCCAGAATATAGTAAGAATTTAAATACACATTTTTAAGATTTGTCTCCTTCACATGTATTTTTCATTTATTGATTTTTATTTTAGTAATTTAGAATTTTAGATCCACATTTTACTAACTTTTTTATTTTATGATTATTCCATTTCAAAAAATTATTTATAATTTTTTTGGTGGTACTAGGGTTCCTGGAAGCCCTTCTACCTCCAGGCTACACTCCCAGACCTATTTTTTATTTTGGAAACAGGGTCTCCTAAGCCAGTGCAGCTGGCTGCGTGATCCTCCTGTCTCTACCTCCCAAGAGCTCACATTACAAGCGTGCGCAACCATGCCCAGCTAAAAAAATTATTATTAACATTAAACTCACATGTCCAAAATCAGCCCCACTTAATTAAACTTAGCTATAGCTTTGATGTGTTTATCACTGGCCACTTTCACTTTCTATTTTCTTGGATTTATTATTCTGGTTCATTTATTAATTATCTATAATACTTTAGAGAATATTTTAGGGAAAGTACATGGGGAATGAATGATATGTCAGAATGTAAGATTTTTTGCATTCACACAAATGATAATATGTTCAGATCTTAAAATGAAATACAGTCCACTTCCACTGAGAAAGTTGGAGAAACACTGGTATAGGTTAATTGGTATTTTGTAGCTCTTGAGGACTTTGGAAAGAATTTCATAATTATCACTTTCTAGAAGTTCTTGCATTGTATTCTGGGAAGCTGGTTTTGAGTAGGTGAGAACCATCCTGAATAGAGGAAAGTAGGTACCTGGTGGGCATCCTAGTGAAATGCCCCACTTCATTCCCAAAGCTATTTCCACCAAGTTAAGCCTGGGGAAATAAAAAATTCAGTAGCAAGTGTTAAATTCAAGTTGTGTTTCTCAGATTTTCTAATGACTCCTTTCTAGCATCCCTTCATCATGCCCACATTTTTCTTCCTCCATTGCTTCACACGGGGTAGTATAGAGACTTCTAGGGAAATCTACTTATTTAGAGATGAAGAAGACAAAGGCCACTATTGCCCCTTTCTCCTTCTGGCTCCCTCACTCTTGTTGGGAGCTCCCTGCAGCAGGCCTTCCACTCCACTGACTGCAGTCAGCACCACGGGAAACATTATAATAAAGCCTGTTTCCCTTGCTATATTCCTTTTCACTACTGCTACTATAACAATCGTAAGTTTAGTAGCTTAAAGCAGCATCCATTTATTTTCTCACCATAAGAAGTTCAACCATAGTTTGCCCTCTGCTTGGGATTTCACAAGGTGGTAGGAGAGCTGTGTTCTTTTTTAGAGTTTCTAAACATGTTTTACTTCCAAGCCTTTTGAGGTTGTTGGCAGAATCATATTCCTCATGGTTTCAGAGCTGAGGTCCCCATGTCCTTGCTAGCTATCAGCAGAACACCATGATCCTCAGTGGGTTGGGGGCCACCTTTCTCCAGCTTCAAAGCCAGTAAGTGAGGGTAAGTTTTTCTCCAGTTCAGAATCCCTCCTGCCCACTATCTCTCCCACAACATTTCTTTGGCTGACTCATTGCTTTTAAGACCTCATGTGATTAAATGAGGTCCACTCAGGTCTTTTAGAATAATTTCTTCCTTTTTAGGTCAGCTACCTAGTGATCACAATTCTACCTGCAAAGACCTTTCACTACAGTGCTTTAATTAATGTTTCTTTCAATCACTACTGGGTAGGAATGTTGGGAGGGGGCACCTCGAGAATCTACTGTTCTAACACTATTCTATATAAACCATCAGCAAGTATCTGCAAGTTCTTATCTGACCTAATTTTCCAGGTATCCATTATCTAGCCTGATCTTTGGTCCTTCTGTTTATGCCTTTGGAGGGATTTAAATAGTAAACACTTTCTCTTACTTCTTTTTTTTCTTTCTTTGATGTGTATATGGTACTGGGGATTGAACTCAGGAACAGTCTACCTCTGAGCTAAACCCCTAGCCCCATTTTATTTTTTAATATTTTCATAGCACTGAAGATGAAACTCAGGAACATTCTACCTCTGAGCTACACCCCCAGCCCTATTTTTTATTCTTTATTTTGAAACAAGGTCTCACTAAGTTGCAAAGGGCCTCACGAAATAGCTAAGACTAGCTGCAAACTCTGATCCTCCTGTCTCAGCCTCCCAAGCACTGGGCTTACAAGTGTGTATCACCATGCCTGGCTAGCTTATTTTTTAATTTGAAGCAAGGTCTCACTAATTTATTGAGGGCCTTCATAAATTACTGAAGCTGGTCCTGGACCTGTGATCCTCTTATCTCAGCCTCCCAAGCACTGGGATTGCAAGGTATGTGTCACCATGCTTGGCTACTTTCTCTTAGTTCTGAAGAAACTCCCTCCTTTACCTGTGCTGAATTATGTGATTAGAACCATTCTTCAGCATTTCCTTACCTTAAATCACAATTGCTTCATTGAAAACAGAAATGTCTCAAAATTTCACTTTGTCTGCTAATTATGGCCTACCTTTCTGCCCAAAACCTAATGGTGAATTAGTTTGCCCTGATGTGTCTCTGTTCAATAAAATAGGATTTGGAGAGTACGGTGTGGTGAATTTGTGAGTTTGACTCACTATCTAGAAGCCAGGGGGTAAATATTTTTAGAATTGCATTGCTCCAGAGTATTATTGCCATTGATAAGTTTCACAGTGCTGATATCCTCTACTAGGAATTTGAATAAAATGAATGATTCAAATGAATTCTATTTTTTAAAACACGAATTGAAATTGAGAGCTCATAGGTTTCCAACAGCTACATTTAAAATGGTGAAAGGTCATATAAATCTTGCATATTTAGCTAATCCTCTAACAAAAAGGACTCCCAACACTGAAGTCTCAAATAGTTTTGAGAACATTGAAGAGAGAAGCCACATAATTTGAGAGTGTCATAATTGGGAGTCCTGGAAAAAGAAAGATCAAGCAGCCAACATGGATTTAGGCCATGAAGAGGTTTAATTTAAAAGCTGAGAGCAAAATCGCAGTCCTTTCATAATTATTGTAAGGAGACTTTGGGTACGCTCGTTCCCTGGCACAGCTGCGGTGCCTAATGAAAAGAGAGCGTTTCTCTCCTGCTTGGCTTGTTTTATTCCTAATCAACAGCAGTACTTCAAATTAGTTTCACAATCTATTGGCCTCTCTCAGCCATAAAAGCCTCTTTTCTCTCTTTTGATATTAGCATAACTCCCCATGTAAAGTAACAGAAAAAAGCTTTTACTCCAAGGCAAGATCTTTCCTCGTGGATGGCTCCACTTCAGTCACAAGATTCAGATAAACGGAAATGAGATGTGAAAGTGGCGCAGCTGTGTGTCCAACAGAAGAGGTTTCAAGCAGAAGAATGCCAGCTTGATTAAGTTCTGGGCATCCAAAAAGGATGAAGTTCGACCAACACGGGAGACTGAGCTTGAGATTTCTTAAGCCCAGAAAGTGGTGGCATTGAACTCTAAACGATGGGGGGGAGCCCCATTTTTATTGGATAGATTTAGTCTTATCATACAGGTGTTGTATCACCAGATGATTTGAGATATTAACTTAAAAATGGATCATCTTGGGGGGTTGGATTAATGTAATTTGTACCCACCTACTTAGCGAGTGACAGCTATGATTTATGAAACAAATAGTAAAAAATGGTGTCAAGACTTCTTTCCTCTCTTTCATTGACCTCTGTTGTCGTTTCATAAATGTGACTAAAGGCATTACATTTGCCTTTCACTCTAAAGTGAAATAATTAAGGGTAAAATGCTTGAAAATGGTGATAGTTTTGGTGGCTTGCTTTAGCTTTTGAAAAGAGAGCGGGCCGTTCTCACCCTTCAGTTAGCAGAGTTAAAGAGTACAATCCAGTCATCAAAGAAGTTCTTAGAGCAAACCAAGTTTCTGTCAGCCATCCCCCAAATGCTCAAGTTTCTGAATGTAATTAAAAAGCAAAATATTTTAGCTTCAAGAAAGGGTGTAATGCATCTTGTGATCAAAATCCTGCCAGCATTCCTGGTTCAAATAATAAAGCCAGAGAACTTCCTGGTTGTGTGACTATGAATGTGTTGACAAAGCTTCTGAAAACTCAAAATTTTATATAATACAGAGGGAAAAATTGTTATTCAAAATTGTAAAATATATGAATACAGGGAGCCAATAAAAATTTTTTAAAAAATTGTAAGAATTAGAGGAAATAGCTCTGTTCTAGCTAGTATCAGGCAAAACACATAGAACTTTAAAAATGATCATTTTAATTTTTTCTGTTTTTCTCATTATTATATTCTATCTCAATATACATGGAAGAGTGAGTAATAGGATTTTTTTATGCCTTGGATGACAAGGAATGCACAAAAAAAATTATACAAATATCTGTGTCTTTACCTAGCAGTAATTTTACATGCCAAAAGCATGCAAATTTTATGTCAACTTTAACTTGATATCATTTATCAACTTAAAGAAAGGTCTGTGTTGGAATAGTGTACTCGTTTCTTGATTATTATTGAAGACTTATCTGCACAATAATACTTTTATCCATCCATATAATACTTAACTAAGTTATTCATTTCAAAAAGTATCAGAAATAATCTAATTGAAAATGTATTTATATATGCATCCTCCAGGTAAAGTAACATAGGAATCACTATAGTGGTGGTCCTCCAATGTCCAGGAAGGTGGGTATTCGTGCTTGGAGAGGCTAGAAATCATAGTCAAAGAAGGAAGTCTGCTAGCTCAGGCTTTTGTATATTTTGCTCCCTCAGCACTAATTTACTTTTCTTATGGCCAACTAAAGTGGTTATGGAATTATAAATTTGGAGAACTTATAGGAACTTAACAATCCATGGAATTCAAACTTTATCACTTTGCAGATTGAAAAAAAAAATAAAGCACAAAGCGGTTAAATACTTGGCCTCATGTTACACAGCTAACAAATGGCATATACCCCAATTACTATTGTTTTTATTCAACAGATATTTACCAAACCTTCATTATGTACAAGGCATCATGCCAGGCATGGTGGCACAAACCTGTAATTTCAGTACTTGGGAGGCTGAGGCAGGAGGATAGCAGGTTTGAGGACACCTTCGGCAGTGTTGTGAAACTCTCAGCAACCTACTGAAACTCTTTTACAAAATCAAAAACTGAAAAGGGCTAAGGATAAAACTCAGAGGTTGAATGTCCCTGGGTTCAATACCCAGTACCACAAAAAAAAAAATCATGCTGGGTTCTGAGTAGAGACAAATTTAATAATGTATAGCTATACCGTAAAGGAACACTCACCAATTCTAGTATCTGAATATTTAGTGCATTGTATCATTGCTGAGTCCTTGATGCACGTGCATCATGAAAGCAGAAAGAGAATCCTCAAATTAGATTCCTTGGTATCAGTTAAAGTTAAAAATCTAAGCTAGATACTTAGCTATGAGAAAAGAAAAGAATCTGAACAAATTTTAGATTTTGCCTGAAGTCACATTTTTAAATAGAAGAGTATATATGATAGTTTGTGACCCAGAAAAAAAGTATAATTTGCTTAGCCCAGGAGGTTCATTTTAAGCTAAAATTATGCCATGGTCTGATGCTTTTAAATTAAACTTTTACTACTTAGCCATGTAAAGTATTTGATTTTTGAAAAGACTTTATAATCAAGTAATTAACAAAAATGTAAGGACATTTATAATATGTGGAGAAATACTAAAAGGAGCAGAGCCAACTTTAATCCTTTTTCAATTGGAAAAGTTTTTATTCAAGTCTTAAAGTATATACTTTTCTCTGTGAGAGGGAACAAAATGTTACTTATCACTTCTGTAACTCTAGGGGGAAAATTCATGAAGCCACACAAACCGGTCACACACAACAAATAAATATTTATTGCTATAGATGTGCAAGTAGAAGTGTATGCTACTGTGCTCTTTCATTTGGAGTCTAATGGGTACCACCACTCTCAGGGGTATGCCTGGCCATCCCCCAGGTAACTGAATCTTACTATATTTTAAGCTGGAGCAATATGTGCAAGTAATTTCCTACTCAGTTTTGCTTTTTACAAAACACAAAGCATGCCCTTAAATATATGGGTTATACATATGTTATCCTAACAGGCCCTCTTCTCCATATGACTCATAAAACTGATGGGTACTCCTCAGACTGAAACAAGACAGGATGCTGTGACTGCCTACTTCATTTCACACATTTCTTTTTTATAACTTTAGTCACTTTCTGATTTCTCCTGAGTGATTTCTATCTGAGCAACTGCTTAAAGTTTAGTCATAAAGCTCTGCTTGCTGCAGAAATGGGCTCTCAAATGTGACCTTCACTTAATAGAATGTAATGCGATTTTGAGGGTTCTCAAACGTTCCTGAGCTTAAGGTACAATTGGCTAGGCCAAATACAATGTTCTTGCTTTTATAGCCAGTCCTGTTCTTGTTATTCTACATCAGAGTTCAATTAAAGACCTGAAATGCTAAATATAGCTCGTGCAAACTTTAGTTTGGCTCACAGGATCAATTTGCTATTTTCTTGGTGTTAATAGCCTGCTGTAGCTAATTAAGTGTTCTACCACTGAAAACACTATAACCACTGAATTTTTCTCACAGATGACAACAAAAATTCTCCCTGTTTACCACTCTGAAAAAATGATCTGCTACCAAGAAATTTGTCTACATTCATGCTTCATGTCAAGTTCAATGAGTATTAATTCCTTTTTAGATATAGATAATTATCTTGGGTTATGTGTACAATGTCTTATTATGTGGAGGGTTATGGTTGTGTTGACCTCTGTCTCAATTCGGCACTACTCAATCTTTAGTAGCACTCATTATATTCTCTGCCATTTCTTTAGATGACATCTCAATTCTGCAAAAAGGGAAAAGAGGAGAAATGCCCTTAGCAATTCATGTTGAGGATTATTCAGTGTGCTTCCACCATGTAATACTGAGATTAACGCTGAGGAGCAGCAAAGAGCAGATCATGATCCTGTTCTTTAGGAGTTTATGGTCCAGTAATGGCTACACTCATGCACATAAGCAATTGGTGAAGCACATCAGAGGGAAACAGAGATGAATCTAAACAATTGTATAAAAACAGAGAAAAGTGAGGAAATGCTTCTAATAAGCAGCACAAGGAGAATTTCCTCAAAAGGAGGAAATTAATAGGGATTTAGAGGCAGGAAAAGATTTCTAAAGAAGAGGATGAAAACTCTGATTGAGAAAACAGCTGGAGAAAATGTATTGAACAGAGAAAGTTCAAAGTAACTTGAAAGAATTGCTATGAAATAATATATGGAAAAGAAAGCAATGTGTGTGCGGTCAATTGCAGTTTTATATTTGATTTTTTTCTAATTTACATGTATTTTGGAATTTTTGTTTGCTCGTTTAGTGCAACTAAGGCCTCATATAAACATTTTAAAAATCTTATAATGCCAGGCCCTCAGGCAGAGATGTTCCCAAACTGGCTGTTTCCATTTGAAGCCCTCAAGGGCAATTCAGTACCATCTGTGGTCAGATTATTTTCCAAGGTAATCCAATCTCTAGAGTTGGAAGCTCTAGAATAAGTTATAGTAAAGATAGAGAGATATTTCCTTGCTAAAGTAAAAAAATCTGTCCATTTGCTAGTTTTTAAATAATATCTATTCTTTCATAATTACCTTTTTTATGCTAGCAGCTTCTTTTCCACACAGTGAGAGCAACTATTGGCATAAACAATTGTCCTCAACCTTTTCTAGAGCATCCAGTGTACTTATGAACCTTCAGAAGGTTCTCCTCTCCTCACCTGTTAAAATGTGCTATCATTTGTATGCTTGCAAATCAAATTGGTTAATTTCTGAGGAGGAGAGTCTCTGAGTCTGGGTCTGATGGAAATATATGCATCCCTCATAGATAATGAGATGACTTAAAAAAGAGGTACATAAACATTTTCAGCAGACGGCCAGACAAGTAAATATCATAGACCTTTGGACCAAACATGCTCTATTTAAACTATTCAACTGTCTCTACTGTAACATGATTTAAACAGTATGAAATAAATGAGCTTGGGTAGGTCCCATTTAAACGTTACACAGAAAATTTGAATTTTATAGCATTTTTTACATGTCATACAATAATATTCATCTTTTGATTTTTTCAATCATTTAAAAATATAAAAAACCATTTTAAATTTGTAAACTACTGGAATAGGATTTGCTCTATAAGCAAGTTTCCTAATTCCCAATATTGACCAGGAAGAACAGTTTCATATGGCACTTCTAAAATGGTATGTCTACTTTTCATACATAGTATCTTTGTGATTATGTCATTATTACTTGTCTTCAGATGCCAACCTGGTTGATCTTACTAATTGTTCCACCTCTTTTAAGAGTTCTTTTATTATTACCATCTTCACTTTCTACCTTTGGAGCTTAGTTTTCTGAATTCTTATCTAATTCTATTTTCCCATTATAACTATTTATTGACTTTCTAATCATCATCGTATGTGAAATGGATGAATCAAGTGTTTTAATTTCATTAATTCAGTTTTCAAGATCAACACTAATAATAATAATGTCAAAAATAATGGCAAATATTTTGACTAGGTTGAGTTTTCATATATATTAATCTTCAATATCCTTATAAAATTAATAGTATTATTTATATTTTATGGGAGAAAAAAACCCTGAATTATAGAGAATATAAACAATTTACCTAAGATTTTATAGCTCGTAAGTGGCAAAGCCAAAATTTGAACTCAGGTAATCTGACTCCAGATCTTAACTATTAAGACATTAGGGAGTGATAATAGCAATGATGGTGAACAAAACAAAAATAAGAGGGAAGGAGGGAGGGATAATAGGAAGGAAGGAGAATTCAAAAGTTTAGGTGAAGGCCAGGAGTGGTGGTGCACCCTTGTAATTCTAGCATTCAGGAGGCTGAGACAGGAGGATCGTGGTTCACAAACAGCCTCAGCTACTTAGTAAGGTCCTTTGCAACTCAGTGAGAACCTGCTTCAAAATAAACAATATAAAATAGGTCTAAGGGTACAGCTCAAAGGTGAATGCCCCTGGGTTCCATCCCCCCCCCAATAAAGTTTAGGTGAAAAAAACAAATTACTGGAAATTTAAAAATCTAAATTACACATTCACTTTTTTTTTTCAGTACTGGGGATGAAACCCAGGGGCAGGGATATTCTTTATTTGGAACAACATTTTTCCTGTTTCAACCACCTGAGTACTGGGATTACAAGCAAGCACCACCATACCCCATCACATTTTACTTTATAAAGAGCTGCATAAATTAATTCAAGACCTTTTAGGTTCTTTTATCTCTGCGTTTTCATGTAACCATCTAGGAATTGAGTCATTGAATCTAGATGATTTCTATGACATCTTCTAGTTCTAAAACTCTATGATCCTGTTTTTTAAAAAACCTTCTCCCTTGCTTCTCCTTCTTACAGACAGAAAAGCACTTCTGAGACCTCAAGATTTATTATATAATTCTTTTTTGATTAGTTAAAATCTTTACTATTAAAATGAAATCAAAGACTGTCAAAACAGATATGTTATGTGTAACGTGGATTGAAACGCATGATTCCCAGTAGAATGCAAGGGTTACAAAACAGTAATCAGTGGAGACAAGGATTCTTTGAGATGAGTAAGTACATCTCACTGTAGAATTCTAATCAGCCATGGCTGGCCTCCTTAAAACAGAGTCAAAGCAGAATGAAAAAGACCCTGAGCATGTTGACACAGAAAGATGCCATGTTATTGGCAGGAACTCTAGCCTCACTCCCACCTCAGCATCTTATCTCTTCTGATTAAAAAGACCCTTGGGTGCCCTTTTACCAGGTTCTGAATGAAGGTTTGCCTTCTGCCAAAATAACTCATGAAGAGTAATGGCAGGTAACCAAGCAGAATTCATCAATTGTTAATGCCTAATAAATAATGAACCCTCACTCTGTTTGTTCTTTTTTTTCTGCTCAGTCTAAACAGCTTTCTTAAAGTCTCCAGGATTCTTTGTAGTGTTCTTAACCTTGTTCTTTTACTTTCTTTTGAAAATCAGATTTTACTGGCTTGATGGATGAAAAATAAACTTTTATGGCATATGTTTTATGTCACTTTATTCAATATGAATTCAAGCTGGGCATGGTGGCACACACTTGTAATCCCAGCATTTGGGAGGCTGAGAGAAGAGAATCACGGTTCGCGGCCAGCTTCAGCTACTTAGTGAGGCCCTTTGCAACTCATTGAGACCTTGTTTCAAAATAAGGACTAAAAAATAGGACTGGGGGTGTAGCTTGGGGGTAGAATGCCCTTGGGTTCCATCCCAAAAATAAAAGGATGAATTCAAAATAAATAGTGAGGGATACATAAAACCAGTATCTAAAGCAAATGATATTTAGTATATATAATGTAGATATATATATATATATATATGCATATATATATCAAAGAATGTGTATATAAGTTCTGAACAATGTTCTACAAATAATAAATTATAATTTGGTGTAATAAAATTAATAAGCTGAGTGTGGTGGCACACACTTATGATTCCAGCATTTGAGAGGCTGAGACAGGAGGACTGTGGTTTGATGACAGCCTCAGCTACTTAGTGACACCCTTTGCAACTCAGTGAGACCCTGTTTCAAAGCAAAGAATAAAAAATAGTGCTAAGGCTGTAGTTCAGAGGTATAATAACCCTGAGTTCCATCCCTGGTACTGCAAAAAAATTAATATTTTATATGGTATATAATACTTCATCATTTAGCAAGCATTTTCACAAATATCATTGTCTCCCACAGAACAATTGTTTGTGATATAATTAAATACTAAAATTCCTTTATAAAATTATATAATTATACTTTTTTAAACATAGCTGAGAAGACCAAAATTCAGATTATTAAATCATCATTACAGCCAAGTAGTGATTATAGGTATGTGCCTGTAATTTCAGTACTTGTAAGGCTGAGACAGGAGGATTGCAGGTTTGAGGCCAGCCTAAGCAACTTAGGGAGGTCCCTCAGTAACTTACTGGGACCTTGTTTCAAAGCAAAAAATAAGCCGGGTGTGGTGTTCACGCTTGTAACCCCAGCAACTTGGAGGCAGAGATGGGAGGATCTTGGTTCTTGGACAGCCTCAGCTACTTAGTGAGGCACTCTGCCTCTTAGTGAGATCCTGTTTGAAAATAATAAAAAAAAAATAGGGTAGGGGGTATATCTTGGAGGTCAAATGTCCCTGGGTTCTATCCCCAGAACCGCCAAAAAAATAAATAAATAAAAATAAAAAAAAGGGCTGGGGGTGTAGCTCAAAGGTAGAAAGACTTTGAATTCAATCTCCAGTACCCTCTTCCCCCCCACACACACAAAATTATTAGTATAAGTACATTAATTATTGGGCTTCAGAGCATGGACCTGGATGTGAAGATTTAGATGCGAATCCCAGTACCCTTTCCCCTGAGCTACAGCTGAACACAGAGGAATAACTACCCTGAAAACAAGACATTTCAGGTTATCCCAAATTGCCTCATAGTAACTCTGAGCTATGTGAACTTTCTTTCTTATGTATCAATACATTTCCAGGGTAGAACCTTTATCTCTTTCTTTTTTCTAGAGAACAGGTGAGATAAATCATTCAGTTTCACAAAATTAAAACTCTCAAGATAGAGTTTGAGTGAGAAAGGAAAGATAAAAGATAAAAGGTGGAGAAAGAATAGAATAAGAGCATTTGGTGGAGAGAAATATAGACAGAAAATAACCTAGGTAGATAGAGATACAAATGGGAATAGATGATGTGTAGAATATTGACTGATGGACATGTTTTGTTGTTGCTGTTATTATTATTATCATTATTATCATTATTATTATTATTATTATTATTAATTATTTTGATGGTACTGGGAATTGAACCCAGAGGCATTCTACCTCCAAGCTATGTCCCCAGACTAATTTTTGTTTCTTACTTGGAAACAGAGTCTAACTAGTTTGCTGAGAGCCTCACTAAGTTCCTGAGGCTATCCTTGAACCTGTGATTCTTCTGTCTTAGCCTCCCAAGTACTAGGATTATCAGCATGTACCACCATGCTCAGATTCTATTGCTATTTAAGATAATTAAAAACTATAAGTTCTTATTTAGAATAATTTACATTCAATTAATAAGAATTGTAATATTCATGTCTTAAGAAAATGGATTTTTATCTCATTAAATTTTAGTGTGACAAATACTTAATAGAAGGTGGCACCATGTAAAATAAACGAAGAAAGTTTATACATAAAATCAAGATGGCATCAGAAAGAAGAGCAAATAAAATCAAAGATAAATTAAAAAATAGTCTGTAACAGAGATTTTGAGAAGAAATTTGAGCCAGGGTTTTCAGATAAAATATAGAACAGCCAGTTATATTTAAACTTCAGATTTTAGTACAAGTATGTCCCAAATATTATAACAGGTTTATTTGCTAGATCAGGCAATCCAAATTGGGCCAAAATATTTAGAAGGTCCTAGTAGAAGCCAGATAACCTGGTCTGTGCACTGAGTGGGCTGAGAAATACCTTCTTCCCACTTGGAAAGGCTAATCCAATCCATGGTTTTATAATTGTGACCATTAAAACAATTTTAACCTGGTCAGTTTCATAAAGTTTTACAAATATTGGTGCATAGCTTGGAGACTTGGTCTTCAGTGTGAAGGTGTTGAGGAGTAAAAAAATTTTAACTTCCTTTTTATTGGTGCATTGTAATTGTGCATGATAGAAAGATAGTGCCTTATATCATAGCAGACATGCCCATGGAGGGATTAAGGTAGTTCTTTTGGGACTCCAGCTAGCTCCAGCCTGTGTCTATGGCTTTCTGTCTTAAAATATGATTGCTTGGATCCATGCATGTGTTTCCACCACAACTCCGTCTACTATGAGATGAGGCAAGCAGGGTAGACTTCATCAGAGCTAGTGCTATGCAATTTGCTCTTTCAACCTCCAAAACTGTGGGCCAAATGAACTTCTTTTCTTTATAAATGTACAGCCTAGTATTAGTATTTTATTATAGTAACATAAAATGGACTAATACCAGGTATCTTGCCTAAATATGTTTCCCATGTGCAATAGGGAGGATATTAGAAAAAATCTGAGCTACTTCTGTGCAGCAGATACTAAACAGAGGGATTACATTCACTCAGCTATCTTTAATACTTACAACACAGCTTTAAGATACATACTTTTAGCCCATCCTACAAACAAGAAAATAGAGGTTCAAAGATGAAATTTATTTCTTACAAAGCAAAGCAGGAAAATTAACCTGATTTTCATGTTTTTACTTCTAATTATTTAAATTTCTTTAAGGAATTAGGGTGGTTTTCTTTTGAGACATTCTGTCTCATGCCAGAGATTTTACCCATGCTAAATACCCTTAGAGTAAAAAAAAAAAAAAAAAATCAGGCTTCCAATGAATAGGCAGTAGTATCTGCCCTAGCCATAAAGAGATATTTTTTAATCTCTAGAATCATAATGATCTGTGGCCATAGACTCCAGTACCAAGTTGAGCCTCACATCTCCAAAACTGACCTAGACATCTCTTAGCTTTTGTGCCTGTGCTTTACTTGATGACTAAAAACAATTATCAATGTCATCCAAGTCATTATTCAAATACTTTGGTCCCTGGAAATATCTGAATCCACTATGCCTATTTTGCTTTTTAAAATCAATATGCCACATAGTATGCAATATTACTTTTAATTCTTTTAACTGAACACACTTCTTATCCTGACCCTTGAAAAAAGATTTGTATTCATTTTTTTGTTGGAAAGCCGTGAAAAAGTAATCTTGCAGCTTTACTAGAAAAGATACAGATCTTATTATATGTCAATTGATCATAACTATACAGTGTATAACAATTTTCACCCAAAGATATTACAGTCTGAAATGGAAAGAAAGAATTGTCACAGTTTAGTACTGTTTATTTACATTCTATTTAACTGCTGAGCCATCTATATGCTGAGCCAGTGACATATAAATTGAACAGAATAAAGTGGTAAGCAAGACACTACGCACAGCTAGGAAAATTGGATTATTTTTCACAGAGTAATAACAGTTAACTAATAGAATTATTTTTTTATTTTGAAAAACAAACAGGGGAAGCAAGGGTTGTTCTTTTGTTAGCAGTTTAAACTGTTAGCATTATTCAGAAGCCATTCCTGCAACCTAGAAAGGAATACTCATTCTCAAAATCACAGATTCACACATCTGACAGAAATAAAAGTCTCTCAACCAAGTCCCTAATTTAAAAATCCAACTCATCTAACTTTAGATGACTCTAAAAACGGACCTATAGGTAGCTGCCCATCCTTTACTAGAATAACTAGAAATACAGACACATCTATATTCCCCGAGTTAGCTATTTTAGTATCTTAGCACCACACAAGAGATGAATGTTCAAAACTGAGTTAAGAATTTTTTTTTACATAAACACAAAGAAATTGGTCACCTTTGTTGCAGAAATCATCAGAAATTATGGATTACATCAATATTTTAATTCGAGATTGCATCTAATTCACTTGTTTATATTATCCATGTATACATCTATTTATGAATTCATTTATTCATTTATTTTTCATCTGCTCTATTCAGGCCTAGTATTAGCTGCCAGGGAATACAAGCAATTATAAACTAGTTTCTGTTCTCAAGAAACTTCAAATATGACCAAATGAATTTATTTTGTATATTTTTATTAGCATAGTCCCACATCATAATGTAATTCACACAAAGGCAGGTATGTGTGAAATTATAACTAATAATATAACCAATTAGATAATTCAAAAAAGCATATGATTTCATGCTAAATAAGTAGAGCATGCAAGTACCAAATCTACGAGGGGCAAAAATTTAGGTCATGGGAGAAAAAAATCAGAAAAAAAATAGTTGAGTGGTAGAAGTTAAGTTATGGAGAATGCCAGAAGCCTTTTTGGAAGGGGACCAGATGGAGAAAAGTCTGAACATGAGAAGGAACCGTCTTTTTCTGGTCTCCCTTGGGTTGAATGGCCTGGAACTTTCTTAGAGCATTATAAATTTCAGTTGCCCTAAAATTCCTCTTCATCTCACAAACGTATTTTTTATTTCTCTCTTCTGTACCTTTGCTCACGTTGCCTTCTCCATATAAAATTAAATTCTTCAAACTCGACATTTCTCAACCCTGCCAGTTTTCTTAATTTACCATCAGTGTGCCAAATCAGGTATGCAACTTCTTGTTTACTCCTGGTAGGAGCTAATTCATCTTTATTTAAAGAGGTAGTTATCAAACTCATGACACTTATTCTTTAATGTAATTGTTACTTATAAACATACTGTATCTCCCTGACTACACTGTAAGTTTCTCCATCTTTAAGATATTATTTTCCATGTATTAAGCATTTTATTACTTGGGTTCTCAAGACTATCAGATGCACAGGGGGAAATTCTATAGATATCAAACATAATAATACGGGGGGGAGAGAGAAATGTGGAAGGGCAGGAGTTAGAGAAAATATTCAGAAAGATTAATATAAGGCCGGGCGTGGTGGCGCACGCTTGTAATCCCCGCGCTTGGGAGGCGGAGACAGGAGGATCGCGCAGGTTCGAAGCCAGCCGCGCTGGCGTAAGAGACCCTGTTTCAAAAATATAAAATAGGTCTGGGAGTGTAGCCCGGAGGTAGAAGGGCTTCCAGGAACCCCAGTGCCACCAAAAAAAAAAAAAAAAAAGAAGAAGAAAGAAAGATTAATATAAGCATAGTTTTTAACCTAAATAATGAAATATGGCAGCAAGCCTTTTAGTCCCTTTTGTCTACTAGCTTAAAATTGGACTTCCCCTTGGTATTTGTTCTCTCATTTTTTTTCCTGGGCATCTCAGCTTAATTATAGATGTCTTCATTGCTGAGATTACAAACTGAGCCAATATGGCAGGATAGAGCTGTGGAAATTTACTCCCATTTCATTTACCTGCTCACGCATGCTAATAGTGATACCTATTTTGGGCATATTCAAACACAGACACACAAAAGGGCTAAGCAAGAACTAACTAGTGGTGTAACCAAGACATAAAGATTCTCAGCTGTGCTTTATAAAATGGTTCACTGCCATGAAAAAGGGATGACTGTCTTCTCATCCACTTTATTCTATGTTCTCAGACTAATTTTAAAACCTTTGTGTCTTCCTATCCTCCACTGCTTCTGCTCCATATTTTAAAAGGCCAAGCCAGAAAGTGTTCTCTTCTTGAATATGTAATTAAATAAAAAGCAGTTCTTTCTATACTTTAACTATACAACTTTTTTAAAAACTGACCCAACTACTTTCTTATAAGGTTAGAGAAAAAAATGAGAGTCTAATTTTGCTATTCCCTTTTCTCCAAGCCAATGAGAAGTACAGGCCATCAACATGTCTCCCATCCCCTCTGAGCCTCCAACTGCTCTCTGCCATCTGTCAGACTTAGAAGTTAAACACAATGGTATTCTTGCTTAGATTTCACCAAAGAGTTTACTTGAGAGTAAAGTCTGTGATTAAATATTCAAAATAATTAGACCACTATATTTAAAACATAAGAATGCAGGAAGGGGGGGTCTACATAAGCAAAGCAATCCTTCTCAAGGAAGGAACCTAGGGAAATCCATTATGCTAGTACCCTCATGTACCCACTGCCAAACCCACCAACGTACCAGCCTCTGGCTATGCCGTCTGCCTCCACTCCTGTGAAGATAGATGAAGCCTCCAGGAAGCCATCTTTTGTACTCACTTCCTGCTCCAATTTAGTCCTGCAGCATCAGCATTTCTAGAGGTCTCCCTCAGGTCCCTGCAACAGACAGATTGAACTAGAATCCTCAGGTCTCTTACTAGTTCTCAGGTGATTTATCTGCACATAAAAGCATAAAAATTTCTATCTTCTCAGGAGCTTTTTTCTGTCATACTATTTTATACTACATTTATTTTGTTCCTTTCGAGGAAATTTACACACAAAGATGAACTGAATTGATAACTCAATTCTTAGATGTAAAGGCAAGTTATGATTATTTTAACAAATCAGTATGTAAAAACAAATATTTAATAAGAAACTTAAGGAAACTCGAGGAAACGCTTTAGAAACAAAGTTTTTTTTTTTTTGCCTTTATTAAAACTTTGTACATGAAAGTGTTGAGTGCATGAATGATATTATCCTAAAGAGAGGAATAGGACACATTGCTTTGTGCTGTTCTTTGAATTTACAGGGTGCTCTAGAAATGAGGTATTTCTTCTGAGTGTTCAATCACATATGCATCTCCAAGGCATTTTACATCAGCAATGATTTGTTTGTTTCTGGGCCTCATCTCTCTGGTTGAGATAAAGTGCTTTTGTGTTTTGCTTCATGTTCAGTCTCTCACACCTGATAAAAGTATAATACATAACAATCCCTTTCAAGAGCTCCACATAGGCACATCATCATAGGTTGTTATATCTTCTGTGATACAGGTAACATCACAATCCTCATTTTGCAGATAAGGGGACAAGTTTCCAGAAGAACAATAACCAATACAACGTCATAAAGCCAGAAAATAAATGAGAAACCTTATGGTTGCATGGTTGCTTATTCCAACTCATTGTACAAATAGAATTTTTTCTTACAAAGTCTGATAGAATCTGTTAAAACAGGAGCTTGGTGATGGGGACTATATTTCATAGACTCTTTTTTTTCCTATATATAATGATATTCAACTCCTGAAAATTTGCACCTGAAATTTCCATCTGCAATATATTTGATAACAACATGTTTTATGTGTGAGCGTGAGTGGGTACTTTCATTTAAAGTGAGTGAATGGAGAGCTGACACTGTTAATATTTCCTTGAAGCTACTGAGCTTTTTCTTTCACGATCCTTCCAATTTATGCATCCCAATGCTAAATAAGATTTTGCACTGCATTTGGGGAAAAGGAGTTTAGCACTTGGCCGACTGCAGAGAATTTCTGTTTCCATATTCTCCTTTGGGCTGGGTAAAAGCCCTTGAGGAAAACAATAATGTGTGGGACAGCCTTGGAATCATAAATATTTAGTTCCTGGCTTCTTCTATAGGGCATAAAATATGAAATTTTACAGCCACAAATAAGCTCTAAGTTTACTTAGAGAAACTGGATATGTGGTTTGTCTTAACCATCTTCCTCAAAACCATTTTGATATTTAATATTTAGAGCAAATAGCAAATATGTTCCTAGAAAGAGTACATTTAAATACTGCTGCCTTGACTTCTTTTTATTCACCTGGCTTGACAAATCACATATAAAATTTTATGATTTGATTAAAAATTAATATGACAGCTGTAGTCCACCAAAGGGGAAAGGCCCCATAAATAATGCATATGGCAAACTATCTAAGGAATAACTAATAAGTTTAGATTTATGGTAAATTATTAACAACTAGATAGCACATAGATTTCATTATTTTGCCCAAGTTTGGAATATTTCCACTTTTATGAATTTGGCAATAGAATTCTTTACACAATCCAAGGTAAGGAACCATAAACTAGAGGAGTCAATTTTGGGATATTAAAAAAGAATCATTTTTTTTAACAACAACCATCATTTGAGAAAGTAATTATCTTTTGGAATTTCTTACTAAAAGTCTTAGACCTACTAGGCATGATGCACCAAACTCCTAATTGTGTCGACTACTGTGCTAAATATTCTCGCATTCTTTTAATTACCGGGGATGGAACATTCTACCTCTGAGCTACACCCTCAGCCCTATTTTTAATTTTTTTATTTTGAAACAGGGTCTCACAGAGTTGCAAAGACTCTCACTAAGTAGCTAAGGCTATCTTTGATCCATGATCCTCCTGTCTCAGCCTCCCAAATGCTGGGATCATAAGCATGTACCACCAGCCCAGCTAAGAGGTAGATCTTATTTCACCAAACCTGAGTGAGGTTAAGCGCATTGCAAGTGGTGGTACTGACTGAAAATTTTTAAAATTATTTTCAGAAGAGGATGAAATTACCACCATTTTAATGACTCCAGGCAGCACTCAAAAAATCTCTCAGCTAGTTCCTTCTTAAAATATATCTCTGAGTTCAGTGGATCTGTTCTAGGGCAAGGTGTCTGTGTACTCTCCAAAGTCAGAAACCCTTTTGCCTTTGCACAAGTGTCAGGTATGCACATCTCATTTCTTCCCAACTCCCTGCTCTGGGGGCACCATTAGGGTAGCTTAAAGTCAGCTGTAATAGGAAAATTTACATCATGAAAATCAGTACACATTACAAATCAGAGTGTATTCTTTTCCAAAGAGGAAATTGCTAAATATTTACTAGTACACCCCTGCTTGAAGGCTACATGATCTCACTTCTGCCACCTAGAATTCTCCATTCCACCTTGTAGTTATCCGAGGCCAGGATGTAATAGTTTAAAATGTGTTTATTGTTAGCAATTGCTAATAGATAAAAAGTATACTGGGTAATGGAGCGCTAAGAGAATTATATAAGGACCTAAAATGCTTTTCTATTCTTTGAATATATTTTCCAAACAAACTCAGACAAGCCATTTAACTTTCTTCACATCAATAAACTGGAAAGTATAAAGCTTACCTTATCTACCTCAGAGGATCATCGTAAGACTTAAATATGATAATGTTGATACAAATATCCTGAGAAGTAACACTTTAGAAATCAAATTATGGGAATTAAAAATGATGGAATAGAGGAAGATAATGCATTTTGGTTGCTCCAAGACTCGGAACTCAGCCAATAAGAAAAATGTTTCTCAGCAAGTAAAGAAAAGCAGTCAGAACTCAACAGAAGAAAGACAGTCAAAACAGTAGAACAGTTAAAACAGTAGAACTGGGCACAACATAGAGAGGAGAAACTAAAAAGTGCTCCCTGCATCTCATCTGGGGAGCAGAGAGCAGACACAGCAATATCTTAGCTAGCCCACACCCACATTGGGTCAGTGGCTGCTGGCACCTGGCAGCTTTCAGAGACCAATCCCAGAAAAAAAGAACCAGAATTGTATCAAGGCAGCAATTGCAAAGAATGAACAATAAAAGCAATCTCATTCTTCTCTCCATGCTCAAATACCTCAAGATTGCAAGTCTCCAGCTAACTCAGGAAAACTGTCCAGCAAAATCCTATGGCTGCAGATGAACTCGAACCTAGAAAGGACAGGATCTTCTTGCAGGACCCCAGTGACTACATCCTGCCTCATCAAGACCACTGTGAATTTATAGATCAACCTGCCAAACTGCCCAGAAAATTCCTATGGCTACAGCTAAACTCATCCCATCCTATAGGAATCCAAGCAGTACTGTCAAAACCATGAGTTTACAAACCAGCCTGGTAGGGGACTATGCAGCTATTGCCTTGTGTGGCAGCAAACAGACCCATGGGTATGTGAGTTGGCAAATCAGCCCCGCAGAAGTAGCACTGGGGACTACAGTTGGAAATGACAGAGACATAAATTAACAGTCCCTAGGGACATTCAGGTGGTGGGATCTAGGGTCTGCAGTTTGCCTCTGAAGAAACTCCAGTAATCACCACAGGACCACTAGCACTGATATCTATGGGAGACAAATCACTCAGTCAGCTGTGCTAAAGGTTTGGAAGGCCACAAACTCCCACCCAGAGATGTTTGTGCACCACAAGCACCATGACCAGAGGCCAACAAGGCCTCATATGATTGCTGCTGCCCAGAGAAACAGCAGTGTTGCTGGGGCTAAATAACTAAGCTGCCAAAGTCCAGGCTCAGAATGGAACAACCTCTACCTGCTAGAGCTTGATCCCTGAAAGCAAGGAGATAAAGGGCCAGCAAAGGTTCACATGATTGCAGCTACATACTGGGAGCTCAATACTCTCTACACAAGCCAAGTTTGTACATGACAATCATAGGTGCTAGTACCTGACATATCTCTAGGTGATAGCAACCAGCCAATCAGCGGTGGTATCCCTGGGCCATCAAAGCTGAGCCAGATGGGCCACAAGCTCAAAACATAGTAATCTCTGGTCCTGCTGAATCTAACCCAAGTGGCTACAGAGGCTGAGGCCAGTACTCTGTAGCATCTCATGGGTTCCCAACCAGCAGAGAAGTGGTGCTGTCTGTGGGGCATTAAATACCAACCAGTAGACTGCAGTCTCTTAAGCTAACATCATAGTCTCTGGCTCTGCTGAGTTTGGACCAAGAGAGCAGAGTGGCCTGAGCCAAACAGAGACTCCTGTTTGCCTGCACTGACTAAGAACTATATCTTTTGAAAGAGGTTTTGGGAGACAAACTCAAAAGTCTGACAATATGAGACAGATTTGTTGAGGCAAATATATACCCCTAACATAGCTCTTATTATAAAGAGACAAAAAAAGACATAGGACTCTCACATAAAGAGTAAGAGGATGCTGAGAAAACAAAAACACTAACCTAAGAATTCTGAAATCATCAGAATGAAGAACAGTGAGGCTATAATAAACTCTCACAACTCAACAGGAGAGATCACAAATACTGAGCCAAAGAAAATGGCAGGAGAATTCAGAATTTTGATTTATAATATGATCCAAAGCATCAAAAATAAAATCAGAGAAAGTGTATAGTAAGTGAAAGAAGATATGAATAGATAAATTGAAGCCTGAAGTAAGAACCAAAAAGAGGTTTGAACAAAATAAAAAAAACAATAAATGAATTAAAGACCTCAATAGAAACCACCTCTGGCAGACTAGACACTTGGAAAATGGTCTCACTCTTGGAAGACAGCTCCTTCAGCACTGACCACCACTCAGTCAACAACATAGAGAAGACACTATGACAACATGACCAAAACATCCAGGAAATATGGAATAATATGCAACAAACTAACTTAAGAATAATTGGCATTGAAGAGAGTCTAGAAACACAAACCATAGTTAATAGAAACCTCTTCAGAGAAATAATATCAAAGAATTTTCCAAATAAAGAAAAGACTTGGACACCCATATATTGGAGACATTCAGAACACTAACAAGACAAAATCAAAGAACTTCCATGTCATATAATAATCAAAATGGCTAACATAGAGGTCAAGGAAAGAACTTAACTCCATCTAGAACAAAAGAATGAGTAACATTCAAGCGAAAAAAACAAGAATCACTTTGTACTTTTCAACCCAAGTTATAAAAGCCAGGAAGGGCTGGTATGATGTTCTCTAAATTCTGAAGAAGAAGAAAAAAAAACTTCCAACCATGACTGCTATATTTAGAGAAGCTATCACTAAAAATGGCAGAAAAATTTTTAAAAATGTTCCAAGAAAAACAGAAACAGAAAACAGAAAAACAGAAAAAAATTCATGACAACTAAGCTGGCACTAGAGAAAATATTTAACAAAATAAAACCCAAAGAAAAATAAATAAATATCAGGACCAGAGAAAAGACAAATTTCAACAGATGGGCAACTAATTGAAAGAGAAATAATACAATATCACACAGAAAATATAACTCAAAATGACAGGAAACAAATCATTTCTCATTAATAACATTAAATAGCAAAGGTCCACTCTCTTAAACAACTGAATACACATTATTCTTCTTGACTATTTATGAAACTTTCTCCAAAATAGAAAATCAAAATAGAAGAAACTTACCTTAACATAATTAGGGCAATATACAATAAGCCTAAAACCAACATCATTTTGAAAAGTAAAAAAAAAAAAAAAAAAAAAAAAAATTTTGGAAATTTTCTTTAAAATCAGGAGTAAGACAAAGATGTCCACTATTACCATTCCTTTTGAATATAGTACTCAAGACTCTTACTAAATTAATGAGGCAAGATAAGGATATCAAAATAATTCAAAAAGGAAAAGAACTAAAATTATCTATTTGCCAATGATATGATACTATATTTAGAAGACCCAAAAACCTCAGCCAAAACTTCGAGTTGATTAAGAAAATCAGTAAAGTAGTAGGATATAAAGTCAATCTAAAAACATCAACAGCTTTTCTGTATGCCAGCCATAAATCCACTGGGAAAAAAATCTAGAAAAGTCAATTCACAATAATCTCAAAAATAATAAAAATTCCTAGGAATAAATCTAACCAAGGAGATAAAAGATTTCAATGATGAAAGTTATAAAACATTAAAGAAAACAAAGATCTTAGAATATGGGAAGATTTGTTCTTAGATAGAAAGAATCAATATTATTAAAATGTCCATTCTACCAAAAGTGATCTACAAAGTCAATGCAATTCATATCAAATACCAATGCCATTCACAGACCTAGAAAAATTAGTACTAAATTTTATATAAGAAAACATAAGACTTAACATACCAAGACAATTCTCAGCAATAAGAATCATGCAAGAAGCACCATAATTCCTGACTTCAAATTTTACTACAGAGCTATAGTAATACAAACAGTATGGTATTGGCACAAAAACAGACACATAGACTAATAAAACAGAATAGAAGATACAGAAATAAATCCATAAACTTATAGCCAATTGATTTTTATGCTGGCTTCTTACTTTTGTCAGAATACTGTTTTCATGACAATAGAGATTGTCAGCAGGACTGATATGTGCTACTTCCCATGGTCACCTTTTTTCCTAAGAAAATGCCAATTTTTGACAAAAGTGTCAAACACATACATTAGAGAAAAGGCAGACTTTTTAAGAAATTGTGCTAGGAAAACTGGTTATTCACTTGTAGAAAAATTAAATTAAGTTCCTACCTCTAACCCTTCAAAATAGTCAACTCAAAGTGGATCAAAGACCTGGAAATTAGACCAAAGACTTTGATATTTAGAGAAGGGCATAGGCTCAACACTTCAACATATAGACATAGGTAGAAACTTCCTCAATAAAACCTTCAAACCTCATGAAATTAAAATAAGAATTAACAAATGAAATAGCATTAAACTAAAAAGTTTCTGCTCGTTAAAGAAAACCATCTCTAGAGAGAGCCTACAGAATGGGAGAATAGCTTTGCCAGCTATTTCTTGGATAGAGGACTAATATCTGTAATATGCAAAGTACTTAAAAGATTTAACACTAAGAAGTAGCTCAATTAAGAAATGGGCAATTGAACTAAATAGACACTTCACAAAAGAAGAAATACAAATGGCCAATAAAGACATAAAAATGTTCAACATCATTAGGAATCAAGGAGATTCAAATCAAAACTAAACTCAAATTTCATCTAATCCCAATCAGAATGACAATCATCAAGAAGTTAAACAACAATAAAAGTTGGCCAGGGTGTGGGAAATAGAATCTCTTTTACACTGTTGATGAGATTACAAATTAGTACAGCTGCTATGGAGACTAATGGGAAGATTTCTGAAAAAAACTAGAAATTGATCCACCTTATAATCCAGCTATATGATTCCTGGATATCTTTCTAAAGGAACTGAAATCAGACTATTATAGTAATATAGGCATACTTATGTTTGTAGCAACATAATTCACAATGGCCAAATTATGAAATCAACCTAGGTGTCCATCAACAGATGAATGGATAACAAAATTATGGAACGTACACACAATGGAATTGTACTCAGCAATAAAGAAGAAAGAAAGAATCTCATTTGCAAGAAACTAAATGGACATGGAGAAGGTTATGTTACGTGAGATTAGTCAGTCACAGAAAGTGAAGGGTCATATGTTTTCTCTTATATGTTTCATATATATATATATATATATATATATATATATATATGCTAGGAAGTAGTCAGTATATCAGAGGGATTTGAGATAATGGAGGAGAAACTCCAGTGAAGCCATAGTGGTTGTCTAGGGGAAGGTGGGTGTAGCCACTGAAGGCAGCACTTCCATTGATAGTATTTACAATGTGAACTTCAATAAACTATATGGGGTATAGGGACTCAAGTAGTAGGGAGGGAGCTTGGAGAAAACTTACCAAGCACCATGTGCATGTATGTCATTATCACTATGAATTACACTATGATGTGACACTATAAATGCACCAATAAAAGAATTAAAAATTGAATTGCTCTCTTTAACAAAATTATGTCATTTGCAAGAAAATTGATGGAACTGGATGGAACATCGTATTAAGTGAGATCAGCCAGACTCAGAAAATCAAGGGCCATATGTTTTTTCTCATCTGTGAAAGAAAAAGGATGTCATGAAAATAAGCAAAGAGACCAATAGAATATTGGAAAAGGACTGGGGGAGTCAGAAGGAAAGCTGGTAAATGAGTCCTGAGGAAGGAAACAGACACAGTAATGATATGTTTGCATATGCATGTGTCACTATCAAGCACACTGACAAGTATGGGCAGGGAGAAAAGGATGAGGTTTGGAGAAAAATGCACCAAGAGGTGTTGTGTGCATGTGTGAATGTATCACTGAATCTCACTGTGATATATAACTACATTGCACCAGTAAAAAAAAATTTAAAGATTGTTTTCTTCTTATAGTACTTTAATCTTTTCAAGAATATCCCATCTCTTATGCTCATTTTATAATTACAATTATGTGATGGGGTACAGATAGTATTGTTGCTATTTCATGTACTTCTATCAAGGAGCAAAATCTTCTAAATTCCTAGTACTTTCCTTGTGGAGTCTTTGTCTATTGGTAATGTAGCCACTCATCCACTAATGGTTATGTTATCCTGACCTCTTTCTATATTCTTCATCAAATTAACTATGCCAAAAAGTTCTTTCTGCTCAGAATAGTAGAGTGGAAAAGGATGAAACCATTACAAGAAAAGTATATGTTGTTCAAATTTACAAAATTTTCTACTTAATCTTTTTAACATTAAAGAAAACTAGACAGCACATCTATCAGCTAAAGCTCGTGATTTAAAAAAAATCAAAACTAGTAGACGAAGCACTAATGGTTTGAAAGTATTCAAACTTGAGAAAAAATAGAATTTTTGTTCAGTGATATAAAGCATATCTGCAAATGATTTTAAAAGATTTCAGATTAAGAATAGTGTTGACATATTATAAATTTAAATGGCAATTACTTTGTCACGATAGATGAATAGAAAAATAATAAAAACACACAAGTGAAGGTACTTAGTTTATCTTTTTAAAAATTCAAATAATCTAAAAAGAAGCTCATATTGAAACTTTAATATAAAAAGTAATTTTCTATTGATTTGTTTCAGTAACACTACAAATTTAACTCAAATGTCTTACTTTCTTTAAAAATCTCTGATTCTGATATGTAAAATGGTAACTTTGTATTCTTTAAATCTCAATTCGTATAACTAGCATTTTTAACAGTTAAGCTATTTATGATGTTAGGCCATGCCCAGTGAGGAATATAAAATTTAAGAAGCCATTTAGCAATTCAATTTGAAATTGCATGTTAGATTTAAATTTATCTCCTAATATGCCCAGGAAAAAGACAAGGCAATATTCATATGATGGGAATAAAGTAATATGAGAACTCCAAGAGTGAAATGAAGCCCAGTTGCAGGAATGACAAAAGGCTTCTCTGAGCGGAAGTCACCTGAAGCTGGCCGTGGTGGTGCACACCTGGAATCCCAGTACTTAGGAAGCTGAGACAGAAGGAGCTCAGGTACAAGGTAAGCCTCAACATTTTAGCGAGGCCCTCAGCAACTTAGTGAGACCCTATTTCAAAATAAAAAATAAAATAGGCCTAGGATATAGCTCAGAGATAGAATGCCTCTGGGTTCAATCCCTAGTACCAACACCAAAATAAAAGAAAAATAAAGAGAAAAAAAAGTCAGCTGAGCAGATCACAGGACAGTATATCACTCTTGTGCCTCCTGAGGCAGAAGAGGGGGCAAACGCACTCCAGAGAGCATTTTCCAAATAAAGTTATACAGAAGATTCTCTGCATATCTTTCAGCAAACCTGATTAAGATATCCAAATCATAGCATTCTCCAAACCTTCTAGTTATAATTTCTTTCTTTTCTTTTCTTTTTCTTTTTTCTTTTTTTTTTTTTTTTTTTGGTACTGAGGAGTGAACCCAGGGGCCTTCTACCTTCGAGCTATATCCCCCATCCCTGTATTTTTTAAATTTTAAAACAGGGTCTCACTCAGTTGATGAGAGTCTCACTACTTGCTGAGGCTGTGCTCAAACCTGCCATCCTCCTGTCTTAGCCTCCCAGGTACTGGGATTAAAATGCAGTGTTAATCTTCCATCCTTTATAAAACAGAAACCAAAAGAGGGGAGAATTAGAATGGATATTGAGCAAGACATACCAAACTATCAGGTTCACCCAGTTGAGAACATTTAAAACATAAGAAGGTAGCAATATTTAGATAGAAGCCAAAATTGTGTTAATACATTTAAACGCATTAATACAAATATAGTGAATGTAATTTTCCCCTCAAAATCCAATATTGTATGAGTTTCCTATTTTATAAGAAGTTATCTAGATTTATTTAATTTGGTCTTTAGAAATGAAAGCAGTGTGTATTTGTTGACAGTTACTAGGGATACACGTTAATTAATAAAATAGAGACAAAAAGTCCTAACCTTCAGATAATCACCTTCAAATGTTCTTTATGTTAATCTGTTTTCATACTTTTTAATTTGCTACTCTGCATTTTCACTTTTTCATATCAAATATTTTCCATTTGTTGAACATTTTGACTATTTCCAGATGTCTGCAATTATAACTTTGTAATTAAATATATGTGATGAAACATTTGATACATTCTATATTATTTCATTAGACAGGTAAAATTATTGCTGTCAAATGACAGTATCATTACACATTAACAAATCATTTTTCAAAAAGTCTATACTAATTTATTCTCATACCATATGAATGCATACAGAGATGTATCTATTTTATAGAAGCTTTCTGAAATGAAATATTATTTTTAAATTATTTTCAGTGTTATGTGTAAAAATCATATCATTATTTAAATTCCGGTTCTTTCTGTGATAAGTCAGATTGTCATTACCTTTTAAATGCTTTGCACTAAAAGTTCTTTTATGAAGTTATGTCCTTGTTTTACTTTTTATGGGTAGTAAAAAGTGCAAGAAACTCCTTCCCTTGCCATTCCAAATGTATAAGAAAAGTCAGACTTTGAAAGTTCTAGAAAATGAGAAAATTGTAACATTCTTAATATACTGTTTCATAGAAGATAAGATTGTTTGGAACATATCCTAAAATGTTATACTTGAAGTCTTCAAGGCTATCTATGTTGCCTTCCACAGTACAGCTTTGAGAGGCACATTCATCAGTATTCTGTGAATGAGTCATATCCATGGCCCAGAATTACATATCCCATGTCAAATCACTCTATATACAATGAGAAGGGAAGAAGATCAAATAAACCAAACTTGCAACATGAAATATTAAGTTTAGAAGTAATTATCTGTAAGGAATATCAATAAGAGGATTTGTTGAGGTATACATAAAATGGCAGAATATCTTTTGAGATAAGACAGTAAGTGACCTCAAATTCCCCTTTCTGTAATTTGAAGCCCTAATTTTCAGTATCATCCACCTAATGTTTTTTTTCTTTTTATATTGGTGCATTGTAGTTATACATCTTAATGGGGTACAATATGGTAAATGCATACATGTACACATAACTCCTTTAATTCTTCCCCACTTCCCACCCCATTTCCCACCCATACCCTCCCCCTCCCTCCACCTAAATTTTAATATATGTAGAAATGCAATTCTGATTATTAACTTTTAATAACTTTAAATTGTGTTACCTGTTAGCAGTTAGGATTGGAGTCTATTTCTACCATTTTCTCGCTTATCCACTAAGTCATTAAATTCCATCTTACCTTGTCACTAATTTCTTTATTTAGCTTCCTGTCCCATAGCCACTGGCATGATTCTAATCAAGGAGATAACTTTTTTATTATCTGGACCAAACGTAATCATCTTTTAGCTTACTACTATTGCCCTTATCAGTTTATGTTCACAACATTCTAAAAAATGTTTTTTTAAATCACAAATCAAATATCTCTCCTGAGCTCTTAGACTATGCATAAAACCCTTTACTCCAGTTCAGCTCTTCTCCAACCTCCAAGCTTTGTATATACTACCTACCACAAATGTTACCAAATTACAAATTGTAAATAAGAATTTTAAAACAGAAGAACATAAACACATGTTCCATTAGCCATAATCATTATGACTTCATTTTATATCATCCCATTTTTGAAAATTAATACTATGCATTGGGAGGGCAAAAGCAAGGAACATTTTAGTCTCATTATTAAAATAGTTTTAATGCACAAACCCTAGACCCTTTAAGAATGCTACACTAGAACACCATTTTTGTCATACAAAATGAGTTTCTGGTGATATTCCCCAGTGTTCTACTTTGTTTTTCAAAATACTTATTAAAAACTATTTAAAAAGAAAATAAATAAGGCACATAGCATCTCTCTCTCTCTCTCTCTCTCTCTCTCTCTCTCTCACACACACACACACACACACACACACACACACACACACACACACACACACCAATTTCTCTCAAGTGATAATAAGCTAGAAGAGATGATAGGATCATAAAGGGCACAGTCAGCAATGGAGTTGCAAGTTTGAATGTAACAAACTAGGATTGGAACACAGGTCTATCTGAGCCTAATGCATCTCCTTCCATCACACACATCTCTAACCCCTAAACAAAACCAATATGTTTTTAAATCAAATGGATCACAAGAACTAGAGGCAATGATTCTATAAGCGAGTAGGTATGTTAAAAAAAAAAGGACACCTTTCACTGGAGATCAGTCAAAGATGTTAATTCAAGGTAAGATAGTTGAACTGTATAATTTTGCTACGTAAAATTTTTTTTAAAAATTCAAAATTGCCATTCAAAATACAAATGGAATTTGGTGGAAAGAAATAGATAGGAGGACAAGTAGGTAACAAAGGAAATAATACTCATTGCATAAAAGGTTTTGTTAAAATGTAAAGGACTTGAGTATCATTTGAGTTTGTCTACAGAGAAAAATAATGAAGCTAAGAATAGAAAATAAAGATTGTAAGCCAGGTATGGTGACCTGTGCCTATATTCCCAGTACTTGGGAGACTCAGACAGAAGAATAACAGGTACAAGGACAGCCTCAGCAAGTAGTGAGACTCATCAATCTAGTGAGACCTTGTTTCAAATAAAAATAAAATAGGGCTGGGAGTATAACTTGGAGGTAGAATGTCCCTAGGTTCAATACTTAGTACCACACAAAAAAGAAAGAAAAAGAGGACTTCTGAAGAAGAAGAGAAAGAAAAAAGCAAAGCTCATAGGTAATTAGGAAAAATCATGAAGCAGTCATAAATATATTTTACTATTAAAATTAGTTTCAAATAGCAGATATTTAGATTTACAAAGACTCCACAAGGTCCAGGTTGTCTTAGTGGTTTTCCTAGGTAGCAATCATGACTCATAGAGATTAACCATAATTTTATCTTTTCTATCATTCCTCTTCCAAACTGATTCAGTGGCTTACTTCTTCCTGAGTGCCTGGATAAAACCATGCCCATGACAATATAGCCTCAGTTGCAAGTCATATGCTCAATTCTGTAATTCCACTGCCTGTTCCTATGTGACAATCAAAGCTCCCTAGTGTATTTGAGGATGCCATTATACTTGGCCCCAGTATGGAACCAATACAGGACACATTCCTACAAATAAGGAAGAAATTAGCTCCTTCTTTTCCTCTGTATCTGAGAGGCTCCTCCCCATCACAAAAACAGAACATATCCACCCTTCTGGGTTGTTTTGACTGGTTAGCATGATGCTGGAGATCTTGAGTATTTCTGGGCTTGAACAGTATTTAGAGCTGCCTCTTTCTCATGGCTTTGTCATATGTCTCTTAAAGACTTCCCAGGGCACAAGGTTTTCTACCTACAGTTCATTGACATGAAAAATATTTTCAATATTCCAGGTAACTGTGAGTCCTCCTCTAGCCTCTGAGCAATAGGAATCCACAGCCAGCTTCCTCCAACTAATGTCCCACTTCCCCTTCAGTCAGTCTGTTGGGCAGGATCTAAAACTTTCCACTGTGATCTTTGCCTCTTCCTTTGTCTTGACAAACTCTGGAGCTACATTATTTTACCAACATGAATCCTGCACTCTGCTATTAAAAATTGGCTCAGCCAACACCCAAAGGTGATTCAGACACAAGTTCATTGTGTCATCCAAGATATGTTTATGTTCTTAAAGCAGGGGGCATCACATATCAAATGTACCATGTGACTTCTTGGAAGTACAGTTTTCCAAGAAGGTATCCCCTCAATACTTTAAAAGGAAAAAGACGAGTACACAGGACACCTCACTCTGGAGCAAGCTTCAAGATGCCTTCATTAATTCCCAAGGCCTACCTGTTTTAGGTCAGAAGCATAGATGGATGGGAAGTATAAATTACTCTAACCACTCTTTTCTCCCCGTCTTGTTTTGCAATTTTTGTGTTGTAGTTATTCTGTAACAAAAAAAATTATAAACTAGGTAGCTTATAAACAACAAAATTTTTCCCAGTTATAGTTAATCAAAAAATCCAATACCAAACAACTATCAGATTTAAAGTCTGTTGAGGTCACACTTACTGGTTCACAGATGGCTAGCCATAGCCATAGCCACACACAACCAAAGGGGCAAGAAATCTCTGGGTGGGGCCTCTATCATTAGGACACTAATCCCATTCATGATGCTTCACCCCCATGAACTAATAGCCACCCCAAAATTGACGCCTCTTAATACCATCAGACTAGGACTTAAGATTTCCACATAAGAATTTGAAGGGGGCACAAACTTTCAAACCATAGCATTCTACAATGATAATGTTTGACAACTCTGCTGAAACTTCATTTTACATAAATGCATATAATGTGCATATTTGGCATATATATATATTAAATAAATACACAAATAAGATTCACTTAGTGTATAATATACATATACACATAAGGTCCAGTCTATTTTAGTAATCTACACAGCTGTGTAGTTCAAAAAAAGAAATGAGCTCATCTTATAAATAACCTCATCTCAGAGTCACCAGAAAGAAAGAAAAAGGCAACAAGTTTCTTTCAGAAATAAATTCACAATGAAAACCAGATAAAGGAACAAGCTCATGTAAGGATCATATGAGAAGGAATTAAATGCCATATTCTCAAATCCTCACTAATTCCAGGAAGGCCTATGACCAAAAACTATAGCCATGAGGATAGCATAGCTATTAAAAGCTAAAATCTACAGTAGATTTGCTATAAATATGCAAAAGATATCTTAAATTGTGTTCTAATAAATAAGTTTATCACTCTTTACCAGTGTTGAAACACTGATATTTCTAAAAGTTTGTAATTTGTTTTTTCTCCTCAATAAAATAAAGAACTTTGTTTCCTCTAATAGTGCAAACCAAACATTGATAAAGAAGGAGCTGAGAATTGTGATCGATTTCACCTTTTAAAGTACATAGCAGAGCCGGGCGTGGTGGCGCACGCTTGTAATCCCCGCGCTTGGGAGGCCGAGACAGGAGGATCGCGTATGTTCGAAGCCAGCCTCGCTGGCTTAAGAGACCCTGTTTCCAAATAAAACATATATATAAAATAGGTCTGGGAGTGTAGCCTGGAGGTAGAAGGGTTTCCAGGAACCCTAGTACCACCAAATAAATAAATAAATAAATTACATAGCAGATTACTGAGAGAAATTTTAAGTCATACCCAATAACTTCAGTCAGTGAATCATGGATAGAATTTATCAAGAATGTGAGAAATTCTGGAAATCCAAAACATTAAACACCATTCTAAAAATCTAAAAAAGTCATTGTTGATTTTATATGTTATTAAAACAATTATTTACAACAGTATTTTTATGTTTTTAAAATTTGTATTGGTACATTGTAGTCATACATCTTAATGAAGTACGAGATGGCAGAGGCATACATGCACACATCACTCATTTAGCCCTTCTCCAATCCCCACCCCATGCTCTCCCCCTCCCTCTTCCTCATGTATGGCTTAGTAATTGACTTTGTTATGTTAGTGAGTGTACATCATGTACATCAGGGAATTTCCTTCTTCTCCTTTCCCATTCCCCTCAGTTAGTTCATCTTATTTGCTCATCACAATTTCTCCTCTTCATTTAGAGTTCCTCCTATGACCCATTTTCTTTCTAGCTTCTACATATTAGGGAGAGCATCCAATTTCTTCCTTTTTGTGACTGACTAATCTCACTTGGCATAATGTTCTCCAGTTTTATTCTTTTCCCTGCAAACAATGTAGTTTTGTTCTTCTTTATGGCTGAGTAAGATTCCATTGTGTAAATATCCCATAGTTTTGTAATCCAGTCGATGGACATCTTGGCTGGTTCCATAGCTTGGCAATTGTGAATTGTGTGGCATGAATATAGATAAGCATGCATTGGTTTACTATTTTGGTCTTCATTCTTTTGGATAGAAACCTAGTATTGCTGAATTGTATGGTAGGTTCATTCCCATTCTTCTGAGAATCCTCCATACCGTTTTCCAAAGTGATTACACTAATTTGCAATCCCACCAACAATGTATTCAAGTTTCTACTTCTCTACATTCTCACCAGCATTTGTTGCTGTTTGTGTTTTTAGTGATTGCCATTCTAATTGGAGTTAGGTGAAATATCAGGGTAATTTTGATTTGCATCTTTCTGATTGCTAATGTTATTGAATATTTTTTGTACATTTATTGGCCATTTAAATTTCTTCTTCTGTGAATTATCTATTTAGTTTACTTGCCCGTTTTTTGATTTGGTTATTTGTTTTCTTAGTGCTGAGTTTCTTGAATTCTCTGTATATTTTAGATACTAGTCCTCTATTGGAGGAATATTTGGCAAAATTTTCTCCCATTCTGTCGGCTCTCTATTGAGATTCTTGAGTTTCCTTTGCTGTACAAAAGCTCTTCCGTTTCGTGCAATCCCACATATTGATCTGCCTTTTAGTTTTTTGTGCCTTATTTGCAACAATATTGAAAGAAACATAACCTAAAAGAGTCAGCATGTCCTCACTGACTTTATTCTAGGTCAAAGTAACTTAATTTCTTCTTTACGTATGCCTACAAGTATGGTAGATCACAAATGCAAGAGTTCTAGATCTTAAGACTTATCTTTAAAATAGGATTAAAAGCAAATGGAGGAATCCTAAAGGATACTAATAAAATAATAGAATCAATGACTGGTTTAGTGGGTAATATCTAAAAGTGCTGACTCAAATGAATAGAATTGGAGCAGGGTTTTTATTACTTATTTATTCACATACCAAATACACTGTTGTTGGTTTTCTGTTGATGGTAGGTCCTCTTTATTGTCTAGTCATTCTGTGACTCCAGAACTGATGTGGCTTATCTGGTAATAAAGATAGAAATAAGATCAGCTTGTCTTTCAGTAAGACCTTTAGGGGCAACCAGATGGCTCTTCCCAAAAGAACTGGGAGATAACCTGAGCTTTAAATTAATTATTACTTTGCTTTTTGCAAAAAATAACTCTCTTTATAGCTAGATGAATTGCTCACCCTTGTTAAAATAGGTCTCTCCTTAGGGCTTTTCTAAATAAAGAACATTTTTTAAATATAAATTGGAGATATGACATAGTGTCCTCCCTTGCTACAGACAGGCAGTCTATCTATGGAAAGGGGGGAACCACACTTCATTTTAGTAGACAATGCGGCAGTCTGTTATTCCCATCTGTTTCCCATAAAAAAGAAAAAAAAAAATCATTGCATATGGGGCTCAAGGAGCCTTAGGCCTCATAGAACATGTCTCAAAACCTTTACTTAGAAGTGGAAATGGAGCACTATAGCATTATTAGTAAGTAGATTTTATTTGCTTTACAAACACCATGGGTTTAGTTTCCCTACATCTTTTATCTTATTTATTGATAAATTTTCAAAGAAAATTGAAAATATGTTCATCGATTTGAGTTGGACAAATTGACTTTTCAGTAGTGTGGAGTTTTCCTCAGAGGGTATTATGTTGTTAGCATAGTAGCTACACTTGATAAGCTGGATTTAGACTTCACAGATTCACAGATCTATGAAGTTAAGTCATTAATCATACAGACAATTGAATTCAACATAAAAAGCCATTGCTATCATTCTTGATGGCAAACAATGAACAATTGAACTTGACTCGGGCTAACTTAAGGAAAAAAACTTACTTTTTAGAAGACTATTGAGTTTTTACAGAATTTAAGAAAGAATACAGCTTCCAGGCCTTCAGGAGGCAGGAACTAATTAGGTCTGAAACTCTCAGGCAAACTTTTCAGAGACCCGACCTCAAGATGGCCTTCTGTCTTTAGAGGACTCTTTCAGCTTCAGATTCCTAGGCAAGAAAATCTGATTGAATGGGCTCCAGTCCCAGCATCCCAGCGGATCTATGGCAACTTCTGGTTGGCATTTCAAAGTGGATCACAAGGAATAGAGGGCCTACAAAGGAAAACTCTCACCAGGTCTGTCCTGGAAGAGGAGAAAAGGAGCATTAAGAACATAATAACAGATTTTATTACAAAGAAAATGCTTTAAAACAGGTTTACAGCATATTGGCTGATGGGTTCATAAATATTCCTTCTTTGTGTGTAAAAGAAGAAATAAGATAAAGGGGGCTATGCATAAACCAAAGACAATAACTTATTAGAAATAACAATCTTTACTAATATCACATTATAAGCCTGAGGTGTAAAAATAAATAAAAATAAAATAAAATAACATTACCTAACATCAGACAAAAAATTAAAACTGAACAGGTATATTTTAATACTTAGAATAATTTGAATATTACCATTTCTGGAAAACAATATAACAAGTAATGAAATAGTGAGTCAGAAAATTCTCCTAATTTGTATTTCTCCAACTACTTTCTTATAGCACAAAAGTATATCTTAGCTATATTTTGGGCTTCAGTTTCCTTATATTGACATTACAATGGCCTTATCAAGTTTAGCACACACACAACACACACACACAACACACACACACACACACACACACACACACATCCACATAAAATCTCTTAGAATTTTCATTTGAATTATTTTGAACTTTTTTCAAAAGACTCAATATTGACGCATTAATTCAATTTCCTTATTTGTGATATCCTATCTCATACATTTCTTCTTGTTTTATCTCATCCTATTATGTCCAACCTCTCCTTTATTAAGTCACATTTAATATGCTTCTGTAACATTTATACTTTTCTATGTAGAAGCCCTTAAGAATATCTATTGGATTAATTCCTATTATGGTCCGAATGTAGATGTTCTCTCAAAAAGTTTATACCCAATATGATTGTTTTAAGAAGTGGTACTTTTGTGAAGTGGTTAAGTCATGAGGGATTCTTTCTGGTGGGTGAGATAAGTGTCCCTAAGTTCCAGAGAGCCCCCTTGCTCCTTTGCACCCCTTCCTGTCTGGGCCTACCTAGTGAGAAGGTACCATGTTGTAAGCAGAACAAACCCTTCCAGATGCCAACTCAGTCTGCTCCTTAGACTTTCCAGCATAAATTACCCAGTATATTTCCTTACAACAGCCCAAATGAACTAAGACAATTCCTAAAGCACATTATAGTTTGTGTTTCCATTATAAATAATGTATTTTCCCTTTAATTTGATTTTTCTAATATGTATTACTTGTATATAGATAGTTAATGGATTTGGGTATATGCAAAAATCTTGCCAAATTCTGTCATTTCTGAGTATTCATACAGACTTTTGGTTCTTATGTATATAACCAAATCATTTTAAAAGAATGAATATTGTATTTCCTTTTTTTTCAAATTCTTATGCTTTGATTTATTCATTTTTATTGCACTGACTATAATACCCAAAGCAGTGTTAAAAGTAACAGTGGGAAAAGCAGTTATCTTTGATCCTAAAATTTAAAAAGATGCTTCTTACAATTTCCTATCTATGTTTGTAAATGTTCTTTATGAGATTAAGAAAAGTGGTTTATAAGTGCAGTGTTTATCATGGATGAGTGTTCATTTTAGTTGCATGTTTTTTCTACATGTGTTGAGATGATCCTATTATTTTTGGACCTTTTTAGGCCTGAAAATATCAGAAACATACCGTTTCAAAGTCTGTATGATGAAAGTTTGAAAACAAGTTATCAGCAGGCTTATGATCTCTGAAAACTCTGAGAGAGAACTGTCCCTGGCTTCTTCCCAGTGTCTAACATGTCTCAGCCTACCTTGGTATAGCTTATGAATACATCATTCCAATTTCTGTCTCCAGCATCATATGGCTTTCTCCTTGTGTGTCTTTTGTCTCTATTAAAGTTCTTGATGAAAACCCTATTATATTTAATTCAGGTAATAAAATCTAAATGAAATACTTTGACCTTCTTACATGGAAAATAAAATCTTAAGATAATTTTAGCTCTAGTCATTTCTCAACTTATACATTACTGTCTAATACCTCAATTCTTCAATTCTTTATTTTTAAAATTCTCACTATTTATTACTCCACAAAGATAATTTTTGTTTGGATTTAAATTTTATGTTTGTTGTATTGTATTGTGTTCATATTCTCTTTGCATAATAAATAATCTTTCTGGGACCACGTTTCTTTTTTTTTTTTTTTTTTTTTTTTTGCAGGTCTGGGGATGGAACCCAGGGGCATTCGACCTCGGAGCTACACCCCCTGTCCTATTTTTTACTCTTTATTTTGAAACCAGGTCTCATTGAGTTGCAGAGGGCCTCAGTAAGTAGCTGAGGCTGTCCGCGAACAACAATCCTCCGGTCTCAGCCTCCTGAATGCTGGGATTACAAGCGTGCGCCACCATGCCTGGCTCTCTTTCTATCTTTTAAAGTGTGTTGTTTAAAATAATTACCTAGATGACATATTGCATCAGATTTCTTCCTCCTCCCTCTCCTCCTCTTCTTCCTCTTCCTTCTTCTTTCTTTCTTTTCTTCTTCTATATTTTGTTCCCTAAAATGTAGAAATCCATCCTTTAAAGTTTTTTTTGCTGAATATAAATCCTAGTCTTATATTTCTTTTTAATCAATGCCAATATATGTTTTGGGTCTTTTTGGTTTTTTGTTTGTTTTGGGTGGTAATGGGGATGGAACCCAGGGACTTTTTGACCTCTGGGCTATACTCCCAGACTTATTTTATATTTTAATTGGAAACAGGGTCTCACTAAGTTGCTGAGAGCCTCACTAAATAGCTGAGGCTGGCTTCAAACCTGTGTGATCCTCCTGTCTCAGCCTCCCAAGCGTTGGGATTACAAGTGTGCGCCACCATGCCTGGCTAATAACTAACAATATATGTTAATAAATGCACTAGAAAAGGCAGAATAATGCTGTATGCAAGGTAAAAGAAGACAGACTTTAAACACCAGTTTTAGTTGTTTTTACTAGCCATGTGACATTAAAAGTGTTGCTTAACCTCTCCAAGATAAAGTTTTCTCATCTATAAAAATGATATTACTATTTTTCTTATTTTGTGAAAAATTCCAGCTTTCCTCTCTTCAAAGCCAGTTCTCTTTCACACTATTTACCTCTTTATTAGGCAACAAAATATGATAACTATCTTTTGCTACTCAAGATGCCTTGGGGATCTTGCTTTGGGCCTTAAGTGTGTTTTCAAGTCATTTCTCACATCACAAAAAGTGATGAAAATGAGTAAAAAAAAAAAAAAAAAAAAGCCTTGCCACAAAACAAATTTGAGCCAGTAAAAAAAAAAAGTTGTGACACATCCCTCTATTCAGAAAACTGCTTACAAGGAATGGTCTTCATTCCAGCCTTCCTGTGTCCCTTCTGATGTGATGTACTAAAGAAGGATAGGTTAAATCAGGATGGATGAGAAGTAGAGCTAAGTCTGAGGGTAAATGAATGGTCTTCATTCCAGCCTTCCTGTGTCCCTTCTGATGTGATGTACTAAAGAAGGATAGGTTAAATCAGGATGGATGAGAAGTAGAGCTAAGTCTGAGGGTAAAGGAAACTGGTCCAGAGATTCTTTGCAGATGAGCTTTGGTATTATTTTTATTGTTAATAAAAAGAGCTTATTTTTATTGAGCTTATTTTTATTGTTGTTGTTATTGTTGTTGTTTTCTCTCAAGTACATGAATTATCAGTAGCCAGGACTCTCAAACCAGACAATATGCCTCTACCCAGTGTGGGGAAAGCAGGACCCTAAGTGGATATTTAAGACAACTTAAAGATATGCTGATGATTCTGTACAATGTCAAAAAAATCAAGATAAGGAACTATTTTTTTAAAATGAAACATGAGAATTAAAGCTGGGAAAATCAACCAAAAATTATAAAGAAACAGATTGAAAAATGTAATATTTATGAGTGGAAATTATGTGTGTGTGTGTGTGTGTGTGTGTGTGTGTGTGTGTTGTGCATGTGTCTTTGTGTATTAGTAAGGATTTAACCTAGGCGCATTCTATATTTAAGCTTCACACCCCCCATCCTATTTATTTTATTTTGAAACAGGGTTTCACCAAGTTTCAGAGGGCCTCCCTACATTGTTGAGGCTAGTCTCAAACCAGCAATCTTCTTGCCCCAGCCTGTCAAATATTGTGATTTCAAGAGTGTGCCAACATGCCTGGCTAGGGAAATTTTTAAAAACTGAAAATGACCCAAAAAATTACTGTACCACACAGGACAGGTATGCAAATCACTGACATGCTTGTTATTATGAGAGTTTTATATTTGAATAAAAAATGATAAACATTAAGAAGTAAAAGGAAGGTTGGTAATTCACAAAAGAAATTTTAAGTGACTAATAAACATATGAAAGGCATTAAATTTTACCAACAATTAAAGAGTATAAATTGCTATAATGGGTATATTATAACTCATAAGTTTGGTGATAATTACTTTTCTAAGATAATTTCTATTGTTGGCAGGGAGTGATGGAAAGGAACATTCTAATTCTCTGTTAGAGAGTGAAAATTAGGGGAATATTTTTGGAAAGCAATTTGCCAAAATGTAACAACAGTCTTAAAAATGTTACTTTGATTCACATCTATTCATTTATCATGAGGAAATCAGAGATGTGTTTAAAAGAAACCTAAGCATAAAGATTTTCATGGCAGTTTTATTTGTAATAGTAAAAACTTGCAAACCACCTACATCCAAGAAAGCAGGAAGACAGTTATGTCCTATATATAATAGGATGCCGTGGGCATATTATAAATCATGTTTTCTTACCTAATGTCAACAGTGAATTGGTATTTTGACACTCAAAGAAAAATAAAATACCTATATAGTAGATATGGAACTTTGAAGCTTTATTATTTTCATCAGTTAAAATTGTCCAACTCCCTCCATCTGCTTATAAAATCTGATCCAAATTTTGTTTTGTAGAGGTTCATTTTTGTAATTTACTTCTAGTGGATGAAGTCTTCATTTGGGAACATGGAATAAGCTTTGGATCTACTTGATATATATTTTTGGACTAGATTGTTATATTTATATTTTTAAGGAAAACAAATACTAATTATGTTTCCATTAATGCCAGGCACCCTTCTTATTACTGGGGATACAACAGTAGGGCATGGGAGAATAAAGTATCAATCCTCATTAAGCTTATACTCCAAAAGGAGACAGAACCCCTTCATTAATAAACACGTGTATAAGATACAAGTATCTCAAAACCGAGTCCATGTTATAGAGCAAAGTAAGTCAGAAAACTCTGTGTGTGTGTGTGTGTGTGTGTGTGTGTGTGACTGAGTTTTAAAATTAGTAAACAGAAATCACTTTCATGACATTTGATCAAAGACCTTATGGCTGTGTGACTGTGAGAAGAGCCAGTTCTGTGGTGTGGCTGAAGCATTCCAGGTAGATGGAGCACTGGGCACAAAAGTCTTCATTGACAGTTTCTTGATGGTCCATAAACAACATGGAGGTCACTGAAGCTGGACCTGAGTGAATGAGGCGAAAGGAGTGTATTGAGGTCTTTGAGTCTCTAGGAACCATTTGAGAGGAATATTTATTTTATTCTGGGTAGAATTGGGAGGCCCTATTGGATTATAGGCTGAAAAGTGGCATAAACCCAGTAAGCCTGGATTTTAAAGAGATCACTCTGGTTTCTAGGTTAAATAGAAAATGAAAGAAAGAAACATTGGATGTGTGCTTGCAGAAAAGGTTAGGGTTCCAGGATAATCCCAAGGGTTCGGATGTGGACAGCAGGGGCAATTGAGTTCTTTCTTCCTGGGGAAGAAACAGGTTTGGAACAGAGTTTGTTTCTAAATATGTTAATGTCCTAATTTTCACATAATTATTGGACTTCCATATATGTTAAATAGATTGTTATACATACAAGTAAGCAGTTGAAATTCAAATGGGTTAAGTCTGAGTTAGAGATCCAGGCAATAGCAACATAGATATAATCTTCAAGACCCTTAGCCTACCCTAAACAAATTTACTGAAGAATCAATGGAAAAGAGAAAGGGTCCAAGAATGAACCCTTGTGCAGTTCAGCCTTTAGAGTGCAGGACTATGAACCAAGGAGATAAGCAAGTGCCCTAAAGGAAAAAGAGAAGGAAAGCCAGAATGCTGGTGTCCTGGAAGTAGGAAAAAGTGTTCCAGAAGAAGGGAGAGATGAGCTCTATTAAGAAAGATGAGAGTTACAAGTGACTATTAGGTTTAACAATGTTTCCCCATGTAGATACTGTGTAAGTATATAGGGACGGTTCTCTGTGTGTCTTGGTGGTTGTGGAATTAGAAGGCTGTTTCAAAATTCTTACTGCCATAATCCAAAACAACTGACCACATGACTCAGAGGAAGTAAGAATTATTTGCTCACAAATTTTGGAGATTTAGAGGATCAACTCATGTGAGGCTCAGTCAGCAGAGCTCA